>NW_025048876.1:0-94902 GCF_019279795.1 Protopterus annectens | reverse complement strand
GCTATCTAGGGGAACAAATATCCTGATATGGTACTCACAAATATAGGAGAGTGCTACCCCCCCCCCAACAGTGTTATGTCCTCACTAGTAAGATCAGATCCCAAAGTGTTCTCCCTTGAAATAAAAATAAAAGTTCCCTCACCTATCCCCAAAAACTGTAACAACTTCTCTAAGGGAAATTACCCTCTATTAAGGGACAGCCTAGCTAGTTTCCCAGCTTCCCCAAATCCAGAAATCGCAGGAATTTATGCAGATGCAGAGGCATGCACAAAAGTCCCGTATGAACATATTAACAACTGCATAAAAACAGCAGCACCAGACCAAAATAAACCAAGGTCAAGCCACATAAACAAGCCAACCTGGTGGACCCCAAGTCTTAAAAGACTGTACAAAAGAAGAAAAAAAATCCTGTTGAGAAATAAGAGGATATGATGATAACAGAGAAATAAGTTCCTCACTAGTCCAAATAAGTAAATCAGGTTACTACTCAAGTCTCTGAAAGCAGACTTTGAGGTTAAAAATAGCCTCCAAAGCTAAGGATAACCGTAAAACATTTTTCACTTATGTCCACAATCTTAAAGGCAGCACCCAACAATGTGCAGAATTAGTTGTAGATGGCATCATTTATACACAGCCGGAAGTCGTAACAAATCTGCTGCCTGATAAATACAGCTCAAATTTCACCCCCCAGTTCTCCCTCCAAAAATACCCTCCACCACTCCACCACCAATTATCTCCAAAGAGCAGGTTGCTACTGCAATCTCTAAAGCTAAAAACATGACCAGTGGGACCTGACAATATACCAGGTTGTCTCTTAAACAGCTTAAATCAGGACTTATCAGGCCCGCTAGGATCTCTGTTTAACCACAGCCTTCAGCCTGGCTTTATGCCTATAGATTGGAGGATAGTAATAGGTTCATAGATTCATACTAGGCTATCTGCCCTAGGGCATTTATAAGCCTAGCCAGAGTGTGTTTGGCTTTCACCACCCATTTTAAATTAATTTTGCTATGCCCTATTTCGAGGTTAGTACACTGTGCCTCTGTCTAACAGTGACACAGAAGTGATACCTGGGGTAAACCTACGATCTCCCATCCACTCATCAAGATTCCTTTTGAAGAGAGTCAATGAGGGACTCTGCCTAACCTGGACTGGGATTTTATTCTAGAGTGAAGGGAGCCTCTGGGTTATGAATCTGTCCCTCCAGCATGTCCTATTTACTTCAGTGCTGAGGTTCAAGTCTCTCGAGCGTGTAGCTCGATGGGATTTGGATTTTCTGAGGTGCAGCATGTCCATTAATTCCGGATTGGACATGGCTTTATACGTCAGGCACAGATCACCTCTGAGCAGGCGGTATGCCACTGAGTAGAGCTGGAGTTTCTTTAACCGGGCAGCATATGGCATCTATTTGAGCCCTTTGATCCTCTTGGTGAGGTACTTTTGGGGTCTTTCCAGTTGCTGCAGGTGTCTGGTAAGGTACATCCCAAAAGGGGCATTGTACTCAATTATGGGCCTGATGAGGGATGAGTAAAGAGGCACAATGACCTCCCCTGATCTAGCTGTGAATCCCTTCATGATTAAGTGGGCTATATAAAATGTTTTTCTAACCACTTTGGCCACGTGGTTGTCAAATGAGAGATTGCTATCAACTTGGATCCCAGGTCCCTAATTACTTCTTCCGTACTTAATGGATTACCACCTATGTGGTAATTTATGGGCCCTTTGTTTTTGCCAAAAGGGATGACTATACACTTTTTGGCGTTTAGCTTGAGGCCATGGCTCTGGGACCAGTTGTCTGTTTCTATGAGGCCCTTTTGGAGGATGTTTGTGTCGGCTGGAGAGTCGATTATGGTGCCCAGTTTGCAGTCATCTGTGAACTTGGTCAGCCACAGTCCTTCCGTGTTGGCCTGTACCTCCGAGAAATATATACCGAACATGAGAGTTCCCAGGACTGAGCCTTGTGGGACGCCACTTGTAACTGGTTTGGAGTCTGACATGGCTCCAGCAATTCTAACCATGTGGGTTCTGTCCTTGAGCCAGTTTGCAACCCATCTAGTGACATAGAGGTTTATATTTAAGCTGCTGAGCTTATCTATAATGCCAGAGTGGAGTATTGTATTGAAGGCTTTTGCGAGGTCCAGATAGGCTGTGTGGAACATTTTCCCCACGTCAATGTCCTTGGTGACTGTTTCAAAGAAATTGACCAGGTTTAAGAGGCAGGATCTGCCCTTAACAAAGCCGAACTGGGTAGGATCCAGTGTCTGTAGGTCCCCAATATCTTTATTTATGAGGTCCATGATGATCCTTTCCATAGCTTTGCAGACCAAGCTAGTCAGGCTTATGGGGCGATAGTTTCCAGGATCCGTTGAGGCACCACCTTTGTGGAGAGGGACCACTGTTGCTGTACGCCACTCTTTGGGTACATATCCTGTAGTAATGCTGAGATTGAACAGTAGTTTTATGTTTGGGTTTAGCTCTTCTTAGAGTTCATGTAGGATGCAGCCCGGGACACTGTCTGGTCCCATTGATGCTGTGTTTTTTGCTTTGGAGAGAGCGGCTCTTACCTAAGTATCTGAGATGTCAGGGGGGGCAACACTCTGCTGGGATAGATATTTTCCCTTTTGGTGAGGTGGGGGGGAGAAGTTTGCACTGAACCTGTCAGCTAGGATGTTGGCAATGTCTGTGGGTTCGGTGTATTTTTTGTCATTTTGGACTAATTCTGAGCATATCTGGGGATTCCCACCCAGGTTCCTAACATAACTAAAGAAAGCCTTGTGATTATCCTTAGTGTCCTGTGCAATTTTTCTCTCGAAGCTGGCCTTAGATGATTTTATGAGTGCCCGTAGTTTTTTGCTAATACTGATCAGAGATGCCTTCCCTTTTTGGGATTTTGCTCTATCATGTAGTAGCTTCCTCCTTCTATTGTATAGTTTGTTTATGGCTGGGGTCCGCCAGACAGGATGTCTGCCTTTGGAGGATTGGGTCTTGGTTTTATTTGGGAATGCATGATCCATGCATTCCTGAAGGTGTTCATAGAATGTGGTTATAAAGGATTCTGCGGTCTGGGACGTATTTTCCACAGGCCCGGGGGCTTTGAAGGATTCCACTTCGGTTTTGAGGAGTGCGAAATTTCCTTTAGAGAAGTTTTTTACTGTGGTTTTCTGGGCAGGGGGTGGGGTCGGGATGTGAATATCCACTGAGATTAGTTTATGGTCTGATCTTACCAGTGAGGGATACACTTCTGGTCTGGAGCATAGAGTCCCCATGTTGGTGATGATCAGGTCCAGTATGTTTTGCCCTCTTGTGGGAGTGGTAACAAGTTGTTCCATAGCATTTGAGTTTATAAATTCTAGGAACCTTTGGGCTAGGGTGTTGGAGCTAGAGTAATGCTCCCAGTCTATGTTTGGGTAGTTGAAGTCGCCCAATATAATGGTGTTTGGAGAGACCTTCATATTTTCCAGTGTTCTCTGGAAGGCCGAGTGGGGTTCCTGGGTTTGGGAGAGTGGTCTGTAACAGGCTATAAACTGGAAGGCAGTTTTACCCACTGTTAGTTGCACATGGATAATCTCTGATGCTTCGTGCTGTGCCACCGACCTGGAGGTGTGGGTATCTTTGACGAATATTGATACTCCCCCTCCTTTTGTGGTTCGGTTCAAGTTTTGGTGCTGAAAAGCATGGTATGAGGTATAACCTGGTAGTGCTGGGGTGCTCTCAGGAGCCTTGAACCAGGTTTCTGTTACTGCACAGATATCGATGTTCTCCATGCTAAGGAGAGTTTCGAAAGCGGCATCTTGAGGTTTAGACTTCTGGCGTTGAGTAGCATTACTCTTAGTTTCTTATCCCTTGTGATACCTATGGAGGTGGGTTTGTCTTTTCAGCCTTGCCTAAAAAAGGCACTATGGGGGTAGCAAGAGCCTTTGCCAATATCCGAAAGCCCAGGGGTGACAGGTGCAAGCCGTCACTAGTAAAGCATCGTGGCTTGTCGTGCATGTCATCCCAGGCAGACAGGCATTGGATCCCCTATGAATGACACCAATACTTAAGCCAATTGTTGAAATTGATCATCTTGTCTTCATATTGTGGCATCATTCTTGGCAAGGCTAAGATGCTACTCAAGGTCAGGGTCATACCGGCCTGGGCTACATGCTCAGAGAGCTCCTCTATGTCTCTTTTCATGTAGTCCAGGGAGGTACATCTCAGGTCATTCACACCAGCATGGACAATGACTGAGTCATATTTGTACTTGCCTTGGACTGACCTGAGTGCTTGTGTTATGTGCTGGATCCTAGCGCCCGACAGGCAGCTCACCGTGACCTTCTCCTTGTTCAGCCTGGTGAGCGGGACGTCAGTGTGCCTGATGATAGAGTCACCTATTACAAGTGTATCAGGTGTGTTGTTTAGCCTTAAGGGCTGTGAATGTTCAGCACACTGGCTTTGTGAGCTATGTGTTGCACGTGTTTTGTTTTAGGGTAGCGGTTGCTTGGGTGTCTGCTTTGGAGGTCTCTGCTGCTTAGGCAGATTTTTATTTAGAGCCACTGAGTATGTTTTTGTGTTTATGTGTTTGGTTTGCTGTCGTGGTAGGTCTATGTGAGACTGGAATTGTAGTGAGTGTGGTTTCCTTCTCCTCCTGACTGGTTACGCCACTACTGAGTTGAGAAAGCTTAGCCTCCAGTTTGGCTATATGGTTGCATCTCTCACATGTGTTGGAATTTGTTGGGAGGAGGAGAGGGTTGTCTGTGTACATGAGGCAGTTGTAACATTGCCTCAAGATTCCCAGATTCACCAGCTGGACTGGAGAGGAGATTGACAACTGACCTTTGGACATGCTAGAATAGTATTGAGAATTCCTTTATAATTGAAAAAAGGGCCAATGGAGAACAAGGTACTCAAGGGGAGTTTGTGAGGATGTAGTGCTTTTAATTGTTTAGTGCTGACTTATAGAATTGCTTTAGTGAGCAAGTGCCAGGTAACTTAAATGCAATGTGTTACAGGTAACTTAAATGCAAAAACGACAAACAGTAACTTTCTTTCAAGTGAAACAAGGAAATAAGTACAGTAAGCAATGCAGATATCACTAGGGATCCACAGAAGCTCTGAAAAGCCGCATTTTCGGTGGAATTAGCGTTTCAGGGAAATAACAAGCAAATAAACAACAAGCATACAAACAAAGCTAGATTCAGCAGGCCTGGATCTAGTCTATGCTACAGCAAACAAGGTGTACCAATTTCAGTAAGAAACAGTTCAAATATGCAAGCACTATAAGCCTTTAACCAGAAATTCCCAGCTCAGAAGGGCAGAGTCTAGCCTCTCCTCCCACAAGAGTGCAGACCATGAACCTTCTTAATGTAAAATAACTGGCCTGAAGCCCAAGTGCTTAAACCAGAACTAATACACTTTTAGAATAACAGACACTGAGCCCTCAATCAGCAGTTCCCAACTTAGAAGGATGTAAGCTGCCTGTCCTGCCACCACAGTTTAAGCCACAAAGTTTCCTAATGTAAAACAACTGGTCTGAAGCCCAAGTGCTTAATCCAAAAGACTTAGAATGATAGCTACACTTTAATCAAGTTACTATCAAGCAGTAATAAATACAATTGAATACTTTAAAGAATGCCTGGATTAGTGCTCAAGTTATATAAACAAAGCTAGATTCAGCAGGCCTGGATCTAGTCTATGCTACAGCAAACAAGGTGTACCAATTTCAGTAAGAAGCAGTTCAAATATGCAGGCACTATAAGCCTTTAACCAGAAATTCCCAGCTCAGAAAGGCAGAGTCCAGCCTCTCCTCCCACAAGAGTACAGACCACGAACCCTCTTAATGTAAAATAACTGGCCTGAAGCCCAAGTGCTTAAACCAGAATTAATACACTTTTAGAATAACAGACACTGAGCCCTCAATCAGCAGTTCCCAACTTAGAAGGATGTAAGCTACCTGTTCTGCCACTACAGTGTAGACCACAAACCTTCTTAATGTAAAACAACTGGTCTGGAGCCCAAGTGCTTAAACTAAAAGGCTTAGAATGAGTTACACCAAGCAGTAATAAATACAATTGAGTACCTTTAACATGATGCAAAAGTGAAATAAAGTAGGAAGAAACACAAATACAGTAAAAGTAGATACATTTTTTTGAGTGAGCAAATGAGATGGGCCCAGGAGTTACAGGACAGAAACAAGTGCAAATGCAGGCCTTCAAATCAGAAAGTTGAGAGAGATGGAAGACCGCCCAAACAGCCAATAACTACAAATTCTGGGCCAGAACCACTCCTTATGTGGTAGACAGGTTACGTAATGCTTATCACTCCCACTGATAAGCTAGAAGGCTTCCCTCCAACACAGAAAGGCTTGGGGGGCTCAGAAGCTTACAAACAGTCCTGGATACAGCAAATCTGTAACTGGAACACTAATTACAGGAAAGGTAGGAAACAGGCTTACAATTTTTTTTCAGAAAAGTAGCAAAAACAGTAGTAAAAATAATTCACATGCAGTGCAAGCTGGCACACTTGAGTATGTAGCAGTATTAGTCCACACACAGTTTGAAAAAAATGTAATTAAATTAAAAAGGACTAAAAGCAAGTGCAGAAAGGGTTTATTAGGTAGAATGCGGTAAATAGATGGGGCTGGGGGAGTGTCCTAGATCAAATCTACAGTGGGGCGGGCACTGCAAAAGCCACCAAATTTAAACTACCACCAAGAACAGGGAGGGGGGGTGAGGAAGACAGTTTCAACAGAGATGTGAGGAATCACAGTGCAAATTATAAAACCAAAAAAATATATACTGATCTCTGTATATTTGCAAAACTGTAAGACAACAGATATCTAAGCAACAATTTAGCTCTATAATACAGAATAATACAGAAAAATATACTCAGCTCTATATATTTGCAGATAGTCTTGTAAGGCTGTCTCTCAACACACAGGTTCCAATTTAAATGCAGGCTGTTATTAACAGGTCAAATTAAGGGAACATTGAGTTAAGCAACACACAAGCTATAAAAACTAGTTATATCAGCTGAAGACAAGGCAGAAACTGGGGGGGGGGGGAGACAGTTTCAACAGAGATGTGAGGAATCACAGTGCAAATTATAAAACCAAAAAAATATATACCGATCTCTGTATATTTGCACAACAGTAAGACAATAGATATCTAAGCAACAATTTAGCTCTATAATACAGAATAATACAGAAAAATATACTCAGCTCTATATATTTGCAGATAGTCTTGTAAGGCTGTCTCTCAACACACAGGTTCCAATTTAAATGCAGGCTGTTATATAGTCATCCCTCTGCATAAAGGAAGACCATCTGCTAACCCAGGAAATTACAGGCCCATAAGTTTGACTAGTGTTATATGTAAGGTCATGGGAAGAATAATAATGGACCAGATAAATAATGACATAGGAGATGTCCAAACACTGGCCCCGACCCAATTTGGCTTTCTCAAGGGCAGGTCATGCCTACTGAATCTGGTGGATTTCTTTGAGAATGTCACTGAGGCCATAGATGAGGGTAAAACAGTACATATCGCATACCTCGACCTGGTCATGGCATTTGACACAATTGCCCACTCAGGTATTATAAATAAATTCACAAAACTTTGCATAAATCCCTGTCACTAGATTGATAGACATTTGCTCATGAGCAGGACATGTGGTTAAAGTGGGTGAATCCAGATCCAGCAAGAGTCCAGTTACTAGTGGTGAGCCATAGAGCTCAGTACTGGGACCGCTCTTGTTCAAAATATACTTCTCTGAAGTCAAGGCAAATGTGGAAGCCCTATGGATGACAAAGTCTGCTGACAACTGCAAGCTGGGGGTAATTGTTGAACCACCCAACAATTGGGAAGTCAAATGCCCCTTACAATTACAATATCAATAACACATCCCTTAGAGTGGCTTCAGAGGTGAGAGATCTAGGTACACAGATAGACAGATAATGGCATGAACTTTAACCATCATGTGTCCACAGTGGTAAGAAATTATTTTTGTGTGCCACGACTTATAAACAAAGGTATGGCATCCAGATCCAGGGAAATTATAGTCCCACTATACTCAGCCCTCATTATACCAATAATTGAGTACAGTGTGCCATTTGCCATGTACTTGACTAGGCATTTATGGCAGCTGGAGCGATCTCAGAGGTTCCTCACAAAGAAAATACAGGATGTAAACAACAAGAACTATGCAGACAGACTAAAATCCCTATCCCTTTACTCTGTCTGCTAACAACTATTAAGGGGTGACCTATGCCTGACCTACAAGGCACTCACAAATCCAGCCCTGATGAAGCTGCTACACATTCGCAAGTGAAATAGCATGAGGGTTACCTGATCTAGGGATCTAAAGTTAGTCAACAACTCAAGCAAAACATGCTGGAGAGACTGATATGTATCTCAGAGATTGCCCCTTCATTGGAACAGGCTTCCTATTCACATTAAGCAGAGCCGTACCCTGGCCCACTTCAAATGCAATTTGGATCAATGGATGGGGAATTGCAAATTCACATCTGGGGTAGTGCCTATGTCCCTTATGGACAGGGACAATCTGTGAGACACTCAATGCACAAGCACAAATCCATGCCATCCTCTTGCCCCAGGGCCATATTTTGGGTAAAATCGGGTTATATTGGCTAGGCTTGTAAGCACTCTTAAGCAGTTAGCCTATTAATCTCCTATCAAACTATGAAACTATGATCTGTCCCTGATTTTGACTCATATTTTATCTCTATCTCTCTCTCTTAATCCTTCCTAAAATTGGTGACTGTTGGAGGAAATATGGTGTTTTGAACTTAATAAACAATGACAATAATTAGAGTTATAGACTTCTTTTACTTCAGAAAATGTGTACTAATTCACAGTTTCTTATTCTGTCACAGTCTAATGTTAATAGTACTAAAATTTTAAAGCTGTCCTTGATTTTTCCTAATTATTTCTGTATTAAACCTAATTCTGTTGTGATTTGTCCCTGACTGGTCGAGAGCTATGCCCACATGTTTGTCTTTTCAGCTTTTCCCAGTAAGGGGTCACCACAATGGAACTCCGGTCCACTAATGATTGGCAGTAGATGCCCAAATACATAACACAAATAGGTGTAAAATGACAAGATGTTCCTGTGTGGGGTTCAGGGATGACAGACGGTGAAGCGAATATGGATATACATTAGGAATGTACATGTTTTTAGCAGACATTTTAATGGAGTTACTTCACAGTGCCTAAGAAATCTGATATAGTTTCCTATTTTACTAGTTTTCTTCATGATAACCAAGTTCAGTTATTCAGATTTTCTGTCCATGCACAGTGAAATAGTTACCAACATGAAATATGTAGTAGATATGTAGTATTAAATATTTGATCACTACATCACATTGTTTCTGCATAGTACAGCAAATGAATCACATCCCTACGTCATACCTTTCATAAAGGGCAAAATTGAATTAGAGACAATTTATTTATTTGTCTTTTGGAGAAATGGCATAGGAGTTATCCTGAAGCAACATTATGCTAAGGGTGTTTTGGAGGTGAAAAGAGTGTCGGATAGAGTGATGTTTATGAAGCTGGAAATTGATGGTGTAATGATGAATGTTGTTAGTGCATATGCTCCACAAGTTTGGTGTGCGATGGATGAGAAAGAACAATTTTGGAGTGAGTTGGATGAAGTGGTGATGACTGTACCCAACGGTGAGAGAGTGGTGATTGGAGCAGATTTCAATGGGCATGTTGGTGAAGGGAACAGAGGGGATGAGAAAGTGATGGGTAGGTAATGTGTTAAACAAAGGAATACAGAATGTCAGATGATAGTGGACTTTGCGAAAAGGATGGACCTGGCTGTGGTAAATACGTATTTTAACAAGAGGGAGGAGCATAGGGTGACATACAAGAGTGGATGAAGCTACACACAGGTGGATTTTATCTTATGTAGGAGGACCAGTTTGAAGGAGATGGGAGACTGTAAAGTGGTGACCGGGGAAAGTGTAGTTAGGCAGCATAGGAAGGTGGTTTGTAGGATGACATTGGTGATCAAGAAGAGGAGGATGAGTGTGAGGGCGGCACCAAGGATCAAATGGTGGAAACTGAAAAAGGGTAACTGTGAGGTGATGTTCAGGGAAGAGTTAAGACAGGCACTGGGTGGCAGTGAAGAGTTACCAAATAGCTGGGTAACTACAGCAGAGCTAGTAAGAGAGATGGCTAGAAAGGTGCTTGGTGTGACATCTGGACAGAGGAAGGAGGACAAGGAGGCCTGGTGGTGGAATGAAGAAGTACAGGAGAGTATACAGAGAAAGAGGTTGGTGAAGAAGTGGGATTGTCAAAGCGATGAAGAAAGTAGACAAGAGTATAAGGAGATGAGGTGCATGGCAAAGAGAGAGGTGATGAAGCCTAAGGATAAGGCATATGAAGAGTTGTATGAAAGGTTGGACACTAAGGAGGGAGAAAAGGACCTGTACCAACTGGCTAGACAGAGGGACAGAGCTGGGAAAGATATGCAGCATGTAAAGGTGATAAAGGATAATGAGGGAAACATACTCACAAGCGAGGCGAGTGTGTTGAGGAGATGGAAAGAGTACTTTGAGGGGTTGATGAATGAAGAGAATGAGAGGGGGAGAAGGTTGGATGATGTGGGGATAGTGAATCATGAAGTGCAGTGGATTAGCAAGGAGAAAGTAAGGATAGCTATGAAGATGATGAAGAATGGAAAGGCTGTTGGTCCAGATGGCATACCTGTGGAAGCATGGAGGTGTTTAGGTGAAATGGCAGTGGAGTTTTTAACCAGATTGTTTAATGAAATCTTGGAAAGAGAGAGGATGCCTGAGGAATGGAGAACAAGTGTCTTGGTACCAATTTATAAGAATAAGGGTGATGTGCAGAGCTGTAGTAACTACAGAGGGATTAAACTGATCAGTCACAGCATGAAGTTATGGGAAAGAGTAGTGGAAGCTAGGTTAAGAATGGACATGATGATTAGTGATCAGCAGTATGGTTTCATGCCGGGAAAGAGCACTACAGATGTGATGTTTGCTCTAAGAGTGTTGATGGAAAAGTACAGAGAATGTCAGAAGGAGTTGCATTGTGTTTTTGTAGATTTAGAGAAAACATATGACAGGGTGGCTAGAGAGGAGTTGTGGTATTGTATGAGGAAGTCGAGAGTGTCAGAGAAGTATGTAAGAGTGGTACAGGATATGTACGAGGGTAGTGTGACAGTGGTCAGGTCTGCAGTGGGAGTGACGATGCATTTAAGGTGGAGGTGGGATTACATCAAGGATCAGCTCTGAGCCCTTTCTTATTTGCAATGGTGATAGACAGGTTGACAAACAAGATCAGACAGGAGTCCCCATGGACTATGATGTTTGCAGATGACATTGTGATCTGTAGTGAGAGTAGGGAACAGGTGGAGGAGACCATGGAGTGATGGAGATATGCTCTAAAAAGAAGAGGAATGAAGGTCAGCAGGACTAAGACAGAATATATGTGTGTGAATGAGAGGGAGGATAGAGGAATGGTGAGGATGCAAGGAGTAGAGGTGGCAAAGGTGCATAATTTTAAATACTTGGGATCAATAGTTCAGAGTAATGGTGAGTGTAGAAGAGAGGTGAAGAAGAGAGTACAGGCAGGATGGAGTGGGTGGAGAAGAGTGTCAGGAGTGATTTGTGACAGACGAGTACCAGTAAGAGTGAAAGGGAAGGTCTACAAGAGGGTAGTGAGACCAGCTATGTTATATGGGTTGGAGACAATGGGATTGACAAAAAGGCAGGAGTTTGACCTGGATGTGGCAGAGTTAGAGATGTTAAGATTTGCACTGGGTGTGAAGAAGGTGGACAGGATTAGGAATAAGTATATTAGAGGGTCAGCCCAGGTTGGAAGGTTTTACTTTCAATAACCCCTCACCTCACCTTTTATGTCAACTCATATTCCATCCTTAGCTTTGAGATCCACTGTGAATCTGCATGGTATACTGAATATGTATTTATTCACAATTTAGAACAACTATAAATGGCTATAAATCAGAAACTTAATATTTCATGTAATTATACTTAGCATTTACACTGTAAGTGACTACTATACTACTTTGTACTGTTACTGTGTATATCAGAATGCCTCGCGTAAACAAAACTGTCATATGTAAAGTTAGATACTGTATTAGGAGTTTTTCTCCTCAGACCTACACTGACAAAGCACTTGTGTCCAGATGGACCTTCCCATTGAACAAATGTAAAATAAATAAATAAAGAGATCTCTCACCCAAGTGAGAGATTCCTAACATTTTGAAAAAGATTGCAAAGGTAAGCAAGTCATCAAAATACAGAAAAATGTGAATATCCTGTAACCTTTAAAAAGCTATAACTGGAGATATACACTTGATGAACACTCTTGGTGCAGTGGATAGTCCAAAGGGTAAGGCAAACAACTGATAATGTGATCCAGATGCACAAAACCAGTAAGAAACTCATGAAGTCTGGATGAATCGGAATGTGATGATAAGCTTCTTTTAAGTCTAGAATTATCAGGAAACTTGAAAGAAGAAAAAGAGGCAACATGCTTTAAAGCAACATAATTTTGAATTTAGGCACTGTCACAAACAGGCTTAGGAAAGAGAGATCTATAAGCGTTCTCCAAGCATTATCTTGCTTTGGGATTAGGAGCATCATTGCACAAATCCCTTCCCCACCTGGAGGGAGGAACTGGTTTTATCACTCCTTGTGACAGCATGTGATGAGGAACAAGTGGAAACAAAAGAGTCTGATTTTCAGGATGAGGAATTAAGCCCTAGAAAGGAGGAGTTTCCTCCCACTGCCATCTGTAACCCTGATGAATGATTTTCAGAACCCATTTGTCTGAAACAATCTGTTTTCAAAAAGAAAAATGGAGATTCGGGACTTTCAGGAAGAGAAAATGGGCCAGGGTGAGAGGTGGGTCACAAAGTCATGCAGACTTGCTGGAGTGTCCTTGTTTTTGGAAGGTTTGAGAAGAATTCTTTTTGGAACCTCCTTACATCTTCTTAAATCTGCTCACCTGAATTCTGTTGAGACTGTTTATTCTGTTTATTTGCCAAAGTTGGATGAGGAGAAAGAAAATCCATTGGATGAGGAGAAAGAAAATCCATTGGACAATTTGAAAAAGGCGGGGCTTAAAATCTTAAAGAGTCCCTGGAGCTGCTTGCCCTTTTCATCACACTTTTTGATTATATCTGCAACAGACATACCAAATACTAAATCTCTGTTCAAGGAAGAATTTAAAATCTCATTTTTACATCATCTGGGGGATTCTGAGAATGCATCCAAGCAAACCTCCTTAAAACAGTACCAGTAGCCACAGCCCTGGAAAAAGTATCAACAGTCATACACACTGCAAACAACATGTAGTGACAGTAGAAGAAACTAAGCTATTTAAAGTAGATTTTTCTTCACAAGAAAAAAAAAACTGTACATAAAGCAGTCCTAATACTTTCAAAATATGTCAGAATAAATATAAGAACCTGACAACTTAAAAATTCTAAAATTCATAATTGCCAAAGTATACACTTTTTCCCATTCCTATCAATAATTTTCTCAGTCTTATCAGATAAAGTAGCATTGGAATTAATTAAGTGCTTAGCAGCAGAGAAGTTAACTAAGGCTATAGCTGCTGGGTTAGGTTTGGGAATAGTGTATAAAAATGTAAAAGTCTGAAGAACTTTATATATCCTCTGCCATTTTAGGGACAGCTGGCTGACTATCAGGACAAATTGCAGGCAGTGAGACACACATTCTCTAAAGCAGACAAGACAGGAGGAAAGGGCACAAGTTGTAGAAAATCCTTCTGTAATAATTCATAATATTTTCTTACGGACTGAGAAACCTCAGTGTTCTCCCACTGGAAACACTGGGACTTTCTAGCAATAGTCTCAAAGAAAGGGAAACCCCAGCATGGAGAATTAGAAAGTGAGCTCCCCTCTGATTCTGAATTAGAAATCTGAGGAGAAAACCCTGAATCTGTCCCTGCCTCTTCCTGTTCAGATTCAGAATCTTGAATCTCTTCAGGAAAGGAGGCATCCTTCTTTCTTTCTTTTACCAGAAACTATTCTACAAGAAGGATCAATAGCCTGAATCAAACCCTGAGCCAGTCCCTGTAAACTACTCCTATACAAAGAATTTGAGGAGGAATAGATACATGCTTGGTTATCTGTCTCTTTTTGACAGGGCCAACTGTGTTACTAATGCCAGCTGGTGCTTTACCAGGATGGGCACAGCACTGAAACCTTCCCTTTACTCTCTCCCAGTGGATGGCCTTGTCCATTTAGGGGAGCCAACAGCTGCAGAGGATATGGCTAATCCCAATCCATAGTGGCAGCAGGTGCTACACCAGAGGGATGTGGTGTAAAGGATAAGTGATCTGAGGTATAACGAATGGTCACGGCAGAGTCACCCATATGCAACTAAGGCAAATTCCTAGTCTGCTATGGTGACAAAGGCTGTTTGCTTGGCTTTTTCTTTTGTGATTATATGAAAGACTAAATATGGTGCTGACAATCTGTCCCATGGTCAAGCCAAAAGTAGTGTCTCTATCCTGAAGAAAGCAAGCAACAAAAAAACAGTAAAAGTGCCAGTTTACAAAAGTTACTTTTTAACAGAAAAAATACAGTAAAAAGCATTTTCAAACACTATGGCAGCCCTCAATGAAAAAATAACCACAATTTCTCCACAGAAAATATTTGTCAGCTAGCTAAAGCTACTTTTAAACTGACAGAGACAATGAGTGCTCTGTTTAAAACTACATTGCAGTCTCAAGACAGTGTAGATCACCAAAGGTTATTCCACCATAAACAGTCAAACATAAGCACTTTCATTAGATAAAATACATAACTTCATCAGATAAAAATGAAAAACCAAATGAACACATATATAGCCATACAATATTACATGACTAAACCTCCAATTAACTAGTTAAAGCAGCTACTTCTTCTTCTTTCGGCTGCTCCCGTTAGGAGTCGCCACATCAGAGCAACTGTTTCCATTTCTTAATGTCCTCTGCATCTTGCTCTGTCACACCAACCACCTGCATGTCCTCTCTCACTACATCCTTAAACCTTATCTTAGGCCTTCTTCTTTTCCTGTTACCTGGCAGCTTCATCCTTAGCATCTTTTTCCCAATATACTCTGCATCCCTCCTCAGCACATGTCCAAACCAATGTAATCTTGCCTCTCTGGCTTTGTCTCCAAACCTTCCAACCTGGGCTGACCCTCTAATATACTTATTCATAATCCTGTCCATCCTTGTCACACCCAGTGCAAATCTTAACATCTTCAACTCTGCCACATCAAGCTCTGACTCCTGCCTTTTTGTCAATGTCACTGTCTCCAGCCCATATAACATAGCTGGTCTCACTACCCTCTTGTAGACCTTCCCTTTCACTCTTACTGGTACTCGTCTGTCACAAATCACTCCTGACACTCTTCATCACCCACTCCATCCTGCCTGTACTCTCTTCTTCACCTCTCTTCCACACTCACCATTGCTCTGAATTGTTGATCCCAAGTATTTAAATTCATCCACCTTCACCACCTCTACTCCCTGCATCCTCACCATTCCTTTATCCTCCCTCTCATTCACACACATATATTCTGTCTTAGTCCTGCTGACCTTCATTCCTCTTCTCTCTAGAGCATATCTCCACCTCTCCAGGGTCTCCTCCACCTGTTCCCTACTCTCTCTACAGATCACAATGTCATCTGCAAACATCATAGTCCATGGGGACTCCTGTCTGATCTAGTCTGTCAACCTGTCTATCACCATTGCAAACAAGAAAGGGCTCAGAGCTGATCCTTGATATAATCCCACCTCCACCTTAAACGCATCCGTCACTCCCACCGCAGACCTCACCGCTGTCACACTACCCTCATATATATCTTGTACCACTCTTACATACTTCTGTGACACTCCCGACTTCCTCATACAATAGCACAACTCATCTCTAGGCACCCTGTCATATGCTTTCTCTAAATCCACAAAGACACAATGCAACTCCTTCTGACCTTCTCTGTACTTCTCCATCAACACTCTCAGAGCAAACACCACATCTGTAGTGCTCTTTCCCGGCATGAAACCATACTGCTGATCACTAATCATCACCTTCCTTCTTAATCTAGCTTCCACTACTCTTTCCCATAACTTCATGCTGACTGATCAATTTAATCCCTCTGTAGTTACTAAAGCAGCAATGTATAAAAAACAATTTATGTATACATGATTACTTATGAATCCATGAATAAATAATTAAACAAGTATATGTTTTGTTCACTATAAAGTCCCCCTAAAAGAGAAACATGGTATATAAAAATGTGTTAAAAAAAAAAAAAAATATATATATATATATATATATATATATAGTATGTGAAAATATTTATGACAATGCATGTATAAGTCCTGCTTACCAAGAAATAAGAATATGTGCATATATATAAAACACACGTTTAAAATAACTAAAATAGTAACTAAAAAAGTATATACACATATAATTATATATATATATATATATATATATATATATATATATATATATATATATATATATATATATATACACTAATGATGTATAATATTTTATTTAGTACTACTTATTGTCAAATGTCAAGAAATGAGGTAAACATTGCCTATCACAGGATTAATGTACAATTAAGTGACGTTTATGGAATGTCATATTTCACTTTCTGAATTTAAGTATTTGAAAATGAATGCCCCAATTATTCCAACAATATTTGGGCTCCCTAAACTGCACAAACGAATTGTAGACCCACCATTTCACCCCATTGTGGACGCCCATAATTCTATTACTTCCCCTATTGCTAAGTTTTTGGATACCAAACTTAAACTGTTATTAAGAGATGAAAAGCATCTCTGTGTCGACTCATGAGATTTTCTTTCAAAATGCAATGAGATATGTTTTAATAATCAGTTCTCTTTTTTTAATGTGGATGTTAGAGACACTTCTTTCCTGGTCTTTGTGTGTGGTTAACTCGTTTGTGGTTTTCTGTGGACTATTGTTTGTCTTTGAAGGCAAGGATGGCTTCTGGTTGTGGGCTCACCTCGCAAATATTATTTTCTAATGACAAATCTACTGGGAGTGAAGGAGCACTTACTGCCCTTATCCAACAACTTTCTCAGAAGGTGGACTCCTTGGCTTCTGAAGTGCAGAGTTTCAGGACAATCATTCTAATAATCTTTCATTTTCCTTGAATTCTCATGCTTTACAAGGCAGCAATGGTTTACAAGGCAACAGGGGTATTATTGTGGAGCAAGGACAAGGACAAGTAGATCAAACTCCATGTACCGGGTTGTCAGAACCTTTGGAAAGTATGGATCTCAGCAACTGGTTGCAATGTGGGATTACATTTTCTCAAAATATAACTAGTAACAGTAATAGAACCTGCAAAGGCAGTCTGGACTTATTTCATTATCAACTGTTAAAAATTCGTAAGTTACAGACTGAAAACACATACTTATGTGAATGCATAAAATGTAAGCAAGTGCCTAAAGGGCTTAGGCAGTGGAAGTGTGCAACCCGACTTATAAAAAACTCTCTGTTGCATAAAGAATTGCTAGTATTATTTGATCGGCACGGATGTGAGTACCTAGATGTCCTGGTTAAACATAATGCCCATACCATTGATGAGTTAACCAAAGAAACTAAAGATCTTGATGTTGTTATTAACCATCATTTATTGTTTGCCCACCACCAACTTGAATACCAACAAGTGTTCAGTAATATTGATACTATTATTCAGAGCATTAAGTCTCGTAAAATTAACAAACTACAACATGATGCTGATGAATTATACAAATGGGAGGGCGTACCCTCAGCCACCTAATTCACAAGAATAGGGCCAACGCTTGAGAATCAGTGGGACTAATGAGGGCAGTGAATCCTCTAACATGAATTAAGATCGTAATACCGGATGTGATGTTCCTTTAGACCAAGCAGGCCCGAGACGCTCGGAGCGGATCAGGGAGAGGGAATACAACAATCAGAACTGACAAAATGGCCAAGAAACTCAGTCATATCAGAACCAGCGTGGATTCCAGAGGAGGAACTTGTCAAAAGGGCTGGAATAGGAACCAACAGCGGAATTGATTAATCAGAGAGCTATAGCTGGCGATGGTGGTGGACCCCTTATACTTATTAATGATACAGGTGACTTCAAGGTATTTAATTGTAGTTCTTTTGATTGTTCCATTGAGATTGCCAATTTATTTGCCAGAGAACTAAATTTTGTCCCCGCTGTTCCCGCTAACTTTCTCCAATTAATGTTAGATCTCAAACTGTTCACCAGGAAAATGAACTTTAACATTGTATTCAACAATAATAATGGGGCTATTTCAAATGATTTGAGACCTTCCAGCATTTGTAATCCACCTATCCACTCCACCCTCCACTCTTGTGAGAAAATATGTGAACTGGATTTCAGACATTTGTTTAAATTTCCTGTTATGTATCATAAGAACTTGAAACCTGTTGAACTTGATATTTTGACTACAGTGCGACAACAAAAGGTTAGAATTGTTCAACCTGACAAAGGTGGGGGGTTGTAATCATGGACATGGAGAATTACATTCAATGCATGTATATTTTATTTAGTACTACTTATTGTCAAGTGTCAAAAAATGAGGTAAACATTGCCTATCACAGGATTAATGTACACTTAAGTGATGGAAGTGGTTATGGAAGGTCGTATTTCACTTTCTGAATTTAAGTATTTGAAAATGAATGCCCCAATTATTCCAACAATATTTGGGCTCCCTAAACTGCACAAACAAATTGTAGACCCACCATTTCACCCCATTGTGGATGCCCGTAATTCTATTACTTCCCCTATTGCTAAGTTTTTGGATACTAAACTTAAAACATTATTAAGAGATGAAAAGCATCTCTGTGGTGACTCATTGGATTTTCTTGCAAAATGCAATGAGTTATGTTTTAATAATCAGTTCTCCTTTTTTACTGTGGATGTTAGAGATTTATTCACTGTAATCCACCATGAAGTTGGCCTTGACTGGTTCGGTGAATTCTTACTTAGAAAGTGGATTGATCAAGATACCATCAATACATGTGTTGAAATGATGGAAATGGTCCTGAGAAATAACTATATTTATTTTGATGAGCAATATTTTTGTCAGCAGATAGGTGTTGCAATAGGGGCCTGTGGACCTCTTTATGTGAATATGGTTATGTGTGAGCAGGAACGGAGATTTTTTTTTGAGTATCCAGGATTTCAAAATTGTATCTTATATTTGAGATACCCGGGTGATTTGTTTTTTTATTTGGAAAGGGAATAGAGATAGCATTAATATTTTTTTTAGATTATATCAATAATACAACTGACTTTTTGTACTTTTCTTGTAACATGGGTGATGAGAGTATCGGTTATCTTGATGTCAAACTAGAAAAGGATGTGGTAAAAGGGATATGTTTCTACCATATATAGGAAACCTACCTATTCAAACACCTTCTTACACTTAACCACCCTTTGACCCAAAAAAAACAAAAAAGCGGTTGTTAAGGGACAGTTTGTGAAGGCTGCGAGGATGGTGTCTGACTTTGATTTATTCTTGTCTGAGTGTGCCTTTTTATAGAGTATGTTCATTAAGAGGGACTACCCTTTAGGCTTTGTACAAGATATTTAAAGAGAAGTAGTGGATAAGAGGAGGTCTGGGTTTTATTCCTTATCCTTGATGAAAATGTTTATGGTAATAATGAAAGTATATGTAACTTAACTATTTCAGAAAATAGCGGGAGAACAGTTACCACTACAAATACTAATTTCAAATTGTCCTTTACAACCAGGTTTTTCGTGGATTATAAATCGATTCAGGAGATTTTTATCTAAAAATTGGAAGGTTTTGTTGAGAGATGGGGAGATTAGATCTAAAATTAGTAACAAACCTGTTGTAGTTTGGAAAAGAGGTTTGAATATAAAAAATCTGGTAGAACAATCTTTCAGTCAACAAGATGACTTTAAATCTAGGTACATGCATCCATGTGGGAGATGCCACCATTGTAAATTCATTAATGTGGGTGAATTTTTTGAAATCAATGGGTTTAATCTTAGGATGAAAGGACACTATAATTGTAACAGTCCTGGAGTTGTCTATGGGGTATTGTGTCAGGCCTGTCCTGCCTTTTAAATTAGCAAGACGGAGCAGATGTTGAAGCAATGTATTTATAAACACAATTGTGATATACGGGGGAAAAAAAACTACCAATGCCCTATATAGACACATCCTGGAATTTCCCGAACATCACTTTAAATTTATTGTAATTGAGCAAGTAAAAAATAATATAAGAGGTGGTCCCTGGCAATTGACCCCAGAGAACCGTGAGCTATATTGGATTTTGCGCCTGGATGCAGTGGGGTTCCCAGGCTTGAATGAATATATATATATATATATGTTTGTTTGTTTGTGTCTTTCGGCTTTTCCTGGTTAGGGGTCGCCACAGAGGAACTCCGGTCCGCTAATGACTGGTAGTTGATTTTTACGTGCCAAGTTACCAGCCCTGACGCACAACCTTCAACGAAGGTATGCCCATTCATGCATGTCTCCACGCAGATGACGCTCTAGCTGAGAATCGAACCAGACAGCAGCGTCTTACTGTGAGGCGACAATATATATACATATATAATTATATGTGTATATACTTTTTTAGTTATTTTAAACGTGTGTTTTATATATATGCACATATTCTTATTTCTTGGTAAGCAGGAGTTATACATGCATTGTCATAAATATTTTCACATACTATATATATATATATGACCAGCAGGAAAATTATTGTCTGTGGGACCTGGGTATTCAAGCTCCTATGCAGAGGAGGAAAAATGTCCACGAATAAAATACCCTAGAGAAGCCAAGAATAAATGGATGACCAGGGAGGCTGCCTTAATAAAGGTACGGTGGGATGTCAGTGAAGAAGCTGGGCTACCAGTAAAGACTTGAGAAAGGCTTTGCGTACCCGAGCACTTGTGGTTGAAGGCTGAGTAAAGCCTTTAGAAAGGCTTCGTATACAGGTTGTAGTTCCGGCTGGTCAGGTCGAACTGGTGAGAGGAACCGCTAGTGTGGCAGCTAGAAATCAAAGATGAAACACACACACCCACACACATATATATATATATATATATACATATATATATATATATATATATATATATATATATATTTGTATATATATATATATATATATATATATACATATATATATATATATATATATATATATATATATATTTTTTTTTTTTTTTTTAAACACATTTTTATATACCATGTTTCTCTTTTAGGGGGACTTTATAGTGAACAAAATATATACTTGTTTATTTAATTCTTTATTCATGGATTCATAAGTAATAATGTATACATAAATTGTTTTTTATACATTGCTGCTTTAACTAGTTAATTGGAGGTTTAGTCATGTGATATTGTATGGCTTTATATGTGTTCATTTGGTTTTTCATTTTTATCTGATGAAGTTATGTATTTTATCTAACGAAAGCACTTATGTTTGACTGTTTTATGGTGGAATAAACATTTGGAGACCTACACTTCCTTCCTGGCCTTTGTGTGTGGTTAACTCATTTGTGGTTTTCTGTGGTCTCAAGACAGTCCATTAAAACACACCACTCTTAATTTTAAAAATAGTTTCCCTAAAGATGAAAGAATAAAACAGCAGAAAAAAATAAGAAAATAGAAGTTTTTGCCCCAAAGGTGGGCTTATCTACCCAGCAAAGGGAGTAAGAAGCCAACCACTGATCCTTATAAGCCTCAGAGGAGTGTACTCTTTGGTGGCAGGAAAGCTCTAAAGTACTTCACATACAAACTTGCCTTTTAGTCAGCTCAGCTCAAGCTGCTTGACAGTTTGGATGCATGGAAAGTGCCCTTAAATTTTGGAAGCTGGCCATCTGTTATATACTTGGAAAAATATAACCCATAAAGCTAAGGCTACTGCAGCAGTGGTCGATATAAAGAACATCCAAAATGTCAAGTGATATTAAGTTAGGAAGATAATTGCCAAGGGTGGCAGAAAGGTTTGTTGTGTAGAAGATAGGGGTTTGAGCAAAAATGGAGTTACCCAGGTGTGGGGCATGTGCACAATCACACGTGGTTCTCATCTTGTTTTAATAAGGGCTTGAAGTTGGAAAGATTCATGGTCTATTTTTGGAATGTTATGATGGTGTTCCACAGTTTTGCTATGTAATGGGGGTATAGTGAGTTATCTGCTGAGCTATTAGACTTTGAGCCAGATTCATGAAGGCTTGCACGGAGTCTAAGAGTAGTGTAAGACTCCAGACAGCCAATATGTCTGCCAAGCGATCCAGGAACAGCCGGCAGGGTCGTGCATGAGAGCTCCTAAAACGACTCTTGCACTGACAGTGTTAGGTTATGCAAATTACCTCATTTGCTGCTGAAAGCTATGCAAATGAGGTAAATTTGCGATCCAGGAAACACTAACCTGTCCGAGTAAGAGTAGTGTTATTTGGAGAAATGTACTTGGTTGGTAACTGAGTACCATTCTGCAAATAGCAAAACGGAGCAATGACAGCTCCAAATAAAGGATGCATCCAGTTGAGGAAGCATGCCAATGGCCAAATATAAGGCCATTGGCATGTATATGTGTTGCAAAATAATAAAAAATACATTTTTCCCCCCAATCTCCGATGTTTAAGCATAGCGCAGTGTCACGCAATCATGCTGCACTCTAAAAACCATTAAAAAAAAAAAGCCAAAAATAGGCATTTTATTAAAAATATCCATCTGCCATACAAGTGAATGGCAGGCTGAAGACAACATGGCTACTGAGTAGTGGTTGCTAAGGGAGGAAGCTCAGTGTGAGAGATGTAACCAAGCATTAGTAGGCAATCCTATGCAAATGAGTATAAGGATAGTGAATCCCAATTTTTCCTGCCATGTGAACCATGTCCCTAGAGTGTAATAGCCGGTTTTAGGCACCAGCGAACCCTGCGGTCGCTGGGGGCCCCCTGTTCCCTGGGGGCCCCCAACCACAGCAAGTTATCTTATCCTGATATTTTGTCACATCTGTAAAACCAACAAAAGTTAGTGCAGCAGTCTTGCATACTTAAACTATGAGGGTAATAACTCTTATTTATATCTCCTTTAAAATTCAAAGATATTTCTGGTTGTAGTAATGGTGTTTTGTCAAGTAACAGGCATCAGAATGCCATTAAATATTTTACTACAGACATAGTGCTCCTGGCTTAGTTAAACCCTGCTTTTGGACATTTTCTCCACTAAAACTAACTACATAGCCAGCTTTTAGTCCCTGCAAAACCATGGCTGCAGGGGGGCCCCCTTAATCATCTTTGTCTGTGTGGGGGCCCCACAAAAGCTGCTGCTGACTGGGGAAAATGAGGAATGAAAAATGCATTAATTTCCTAATTATGCTCTTTAACATGAATAGGGCTGTGATATGACCCTGTTAGGATGAAGATGATAATGAACATGAACAATATAAGCACTAGAGGGATCAGCAGCCCAGAGTGACTTACCTCAGTGCAAACTTTGGATTTTAAGAAGAGCTAATGCTTCCGATCATCAGGGATAGTTTCTCTTTCAGGTAGTTTTATAACTAATACCAGAACACCAGATACTATAACTCAATTTCTTTACTTAAGAATTCAGTATAATTCCCAAAAATAATAGAATAAATGCTCAGAATCATAAATATGTTTAAATATTTCTCTAATTCACTTAAAACGTTACTAGAATAACATATTTTGCATCAACATCTATTTTTGGACAATAAATATAAAACTCAGATGTCTGGATTGATTGACTGTAATCCTGAATGATTTACCAGCAAATCAGACTTTTTACGAAGGATAAAGCAAAAGTATGAACAAAATCAGGGAAGGTCTGTGAAAGTAGGGACAGTGACAAGTATGCATTACTCCTCAATGAGATAAATCTTACCACTTCTGCTGTCTGATGACTGCTAAACAGCAGTGACTAATCTGGTGTGGCAGTACCAATGTTGCACAAGGCATTGCTGTTTGCTGAAATAAGTACATAACTAGTACTGCTGTGGCTTATGCATGTTAGTGTGTGTGTGTGTGTGTGTGTGTGTGTGTGTGTGTGTGTGTGTGTGTGTGTGTGTGTGTGTGTGTGTATAAAAAACATCACTGATTTTTATCTGTGCATGCACCCAATAATGCCAGGACACAGACATTATTCTTGTGCATCAGTAAAAAATGCACCTAACAAGTAATTATATTTCGAAAGTAAGACATAACATATATCACAGAACATTCCGACACTTAGATATTCTTGGAGTTTGGTTGCCTCCACTCACCAGACTGTCTAAATGGATAATGGGGACTCCTTTATCATCCTTGCCTCTATGGGGGCCCCACCAAAGCTGTTGCTTGTTGGAGAAAAATGTGTCAATTTTCTGAATACGCTGTTTAACCTGAATGGTGCTGAGATATGACCCTTTTAGGATAAAGCTAATAATAGCCTCTGTTTACAACCACACCCATTCTAAAACCAGCCCTGTTGAAATGTGTGTGTGTGTACATAAAGCTGCTCCGGGTTATGAGGGGCTGGAGATTGTGTGGATATTACATCTTTGATTTTCATCACAGTCAAACCTTTGAGGTGCGTACATGAAGTCATTATAGCTTGTGTTTGAGCTGAGGGCAGTGTTTCTCACAGACCTCAGAGGTGTACAAAGAAGGTTACTATAGCTTGTGTGAGAGGTGTACTGTCTAGGAGCAACAAATTTGAATATTACTGAAATCATTCTCACAATCACGTACTTGGCACATATACATGTGGCTACCTTTGACAGCTGGGGTGAAGAACATGCTATGTATATGTATATCATCAGTCACTTGAAATATATGACAAAGGCAATTTAAATCTCTGCTTTCATCCCAGTCTAACACCAGAGGGATGCATAGGCAGTGACTTGTCTTTTTTAGAGGGTTAGGGAGGTAAGCAGTATTTCCAGAGAAGACTTAAATATTCTCACAACTACTGGCTTGTTAGTTTACTCTAAGCTACAATTTTGTCAGCTTTGAAAATTAAGCCTTGGGCACAAATTATGCCTTGAAAGAAAAAATAAGACTGACATTCTTTTTTCTTTATAATTTTTATTTAGGCAACCATTAGAGTAAAATGTTGAGAAAATGCTCTAAAATGCATCCCAGACCATCTGTAAACCTGTGGCTTCTTGGGCCCTGATTTGAGTTATTTCCTAAATGGTTATTACTGGGCTGTCTTGTTCAGGAAAGGTGTGTTGAAGGATGCAAGGAAAACTAAAGCTGAACCACAACAGTGAATTTTTTCCTTAATCATAATTTCTGTTCAAGCTATTATTGGATGAAAAGGTTGTGTAAAATGCACTTCAGAGCATATAGAAAGTTATGGCTTCTTGAAAAAGCTTAGAGTACGGCAAAATGTGAGAAAAGGAAGAAAAAGTAATGTGAATGGTATGGGGGAAGCACAAAAGGAGAAGGACTCGGAGGTGAGGACTGAAGGGTGTGTGTGTGTGTGGGGGGGGTGTTGAAATGTAGGTCCAGTAATCATTTCACTTTAAGTCCAGGCCTGTACATAGACTTGTTGCAATGTATCACTGTTGCAGCTAAGTGCCAGTAACTCTAGCTGCCTCTTTGTTAGACAGCTCAACATAGTGATAGTGTGATACATAGGCCTGTTGTAATGTAAAAGCTTGTAGCTGCAGGTCTGTCTGTGGATACTACTCCTAAAAGTTTGCAGCATGAAATAAAGGGTTGCTTAGGATGGATGGCATTGTTAGGATGATACTTATACTGGAAGTGCCTAGGGGGCCCCCAACTTGACATTTGCTGGGGGCCCCCAAAATGCTAACACCGGCCCTGTGTAAGAGTAGGATTAGGGGAGTAACAGAGTAGAAGATAGGTGACATCATGAGGGGGGTATGTATCAAAGACTGTAAGCTTATTGGAGCAGAGTGGCATGTGTTTGCTGTGAGTTACACAGGACTGGAAGAGGCGTGTCTACAGTTGTCTGAACTGAAACCAAGAAACCGAAGGCATACGCTGTGGCTACCACCAAAGTTTCTTGCAAAGATGCTTACACTGTGTGCGCGTGTGTGCATGCCTGTACACCCGTCTAAGCCTGTGTGCATGTGTGTGCACCCGTGTAAGCCTGTGTAAGGCTGTGTAAGCCTGTGTGCATGGATGTACACCCGCCTAAGCCTGTATAAGCCTGTGTAAGGCTGTGTGCATGCGTGTGCACTCATGTGCACATGTTTGCGCTTGTTTGCGCGGCGCCGCCCCCTGTGGAAACAGAAAAGGGAAAAGGAAGGAAAAGTAGTAGTAGGAAGTTAACCAAGGAGAACTAGCAGAGCTGCCAGGTGAAGTCAATCAGAATCAGCCAATTACACAGGCAGTACACTAGCCCAGCCCAGCCCAGCACTTAAAACTCTGCAAACAACATTTCCCCATGTTTTACTCAGAAACACTGCAACACTGCAGTATACAAAGAGAAGTGAAAACTTAAAAAGTTTAACTGAGAAAAAAAAAATGTTAGGCGCTGCCATTGCTATTATGATGCAACATGTGCAAGATGCTGAGGGTGGTGCCATTGCGGATGTTGCTGAGCAACCCACAGTGAGGATACGGAGAAGAGTTTACAGACCCAGGGTAACCTACCAGGGGCTACATGAGCTGGAGATTGTAGAGCGCTATAGAGTGGACAGAGAGCTCCTGCAGCAAATTGTTGAGCTGTGCAGGCCACGCCTCACACACAGAACCAACAGAGGGAAACCCATCCCAGTGGAAACCAAGGTATGTGTTAGCCTAAGAATACTAGCAATAGGTACCTTCCAGAGACCAACTGGTGATATGATGGGGATTTCACAGGCATCAGCATCCAGGGTACTGCACCAGTTCCTGAATGTCACATCAGCACATGTCGGTGATCATGTATATTTCCCCAATTCTCGTGAGGTATTGGCCAGCAATATGCGTCTCTTCCAGCAAATAGCGGAATACCCTGAGGTAGTGGGTGCAATTGACTGCACGCACATACACATCAAAGCACCAGCTGGTGAGCGGGGTAGGGCCTACATCAACTGCAAGGGCTTGCACTCCATCATCTGCCAGGTTGTGTGCGATGCCCAGGGCATAATACTGAATGTGTGTGCTGGCTGCCCTGGAAGCTACCACAATTCCCATATCTGGCATCTGATGCAGCTGTACCAGACATTTGCCAATGGGGACATCCCTGATGGTCAACTAGTGGGGGGATGCTGGATACGCACTGGAGCTGTGGCTGATGACACCCATCAGAAATGCACACACACCTGAACAAGAACTCCATAATCAGGCACACGCACAAACACGAAATGTAATCGAGCATGTGTTTGGGATGCTCAAGTCACGGTTCCGGTGCCTGGACACATCCGGTGGAGCCTTGCAGTACTCACCAACTACATGTACCCAAATTGTCATGGTATGTGCCATACTACACAATATGATCCTGTGAAAACAGCTGCAGCAGGAGCAGCATGGGGCAGGGCCAAACAGCCCCCCACCATTGCCAAGGCCTGCACAAGCACAGCGTGACTCGGAGGAGGAACAACCTGAGCCTGCCCCAGTAGGCAGAAGGAGGCATGCCCAGTATGCCTTGGCCTTGGCAAAGAGGCAATGCATAGCACATACACTGGCTCAGTAGGAACCCTGGAAATGTTACCTCTCTCTGACTCGCACATAAAATAAAAGGGATACCTAACTTGACACTACCTGTTTCCAAATATGTATAGAGAGTGTAGTATGTGCATCCAACACAGGCAGCCCTGCAGCACCACCAGAGGCATGATTGCCATGTTTAAGTATAAAGCAGTGCTAAGCAGCATTTACCAATATTTATTTTATGTAAACAAAATTGCCCGTGCTAACTAGCGCAATGTTGGGCAAGGTTGGGCAAAGTCATGCAAAGTTGAGCAAAGTCAGGTAAACATGCTCATATTTGCTTTACCTTTCCTTAAGCAGTCTGGTCTGCCCAGCATGAAAATAAAAAGCAGTGACAGGGCTAGAACCCAGGATAATGTGCACTATAGTCACAGTACTGAACCACTAAGCCATGATAGCATTTCAGTGGCACAGACAGAGCAGGACAATTGTACAGTAATGCAAACACAAAGAAATGCTGTATCATGTCCCTAAAGAGGCATATGGGTAACCTCCCCCACAGGCCTATGCAGACAGAGAACATCAGGCCAGGTGGTGTGATGTGGGTTGTGTAGGCTATGAAGTCACAATCTAATATACGTGACATTGGACGCTAGGATCTGTAGCACAGTAGTATGCCTCAAGCCAGTATGATAGGCAACAGTACAGACAGAAATGGTGTACCGTACATAGCAGTGCAGGCATAGCAAATGTGTATAAGTGTCAGGTGAAACCCTCATCCTATGTACACCCACAGTAACAATCAAGTGTGCCCCTTGGTAGAAATGTACAAAGAATAGCTGTCCCCCCTGTATGTAGAAATGTTGATAAGTCTATGCAAAGTGTCTCATGGAAGCCCTGCAGGCACAGCATGTTCCCTGTTGATCTATGACACAAAGGTGAGCCCTGCTGTAAAGATACAACTTGACTTTCCATACACATATAGTATAAATGTCTATACTGGGCGTGCTCACACACTCCAACAAATGTAGTGGATTTCATTCAGCATCACACTGAAAGGTCATACTGGGCATGCTCACAGACTTAAAAAATGAAGCAAATGTCAGGCAACAACATACTGAAAGGTCATACTGGGCATGCTCACACACTTATGCCAAATATGGAGGTGATAATAAGGGATCTATGGACAAATGTGGATAGACATCTCTACTTCCAGAAACACATTCACAAAGTTGTCAGAAAATCATGCTATGTGTTCACATAAACTGCCAAGGTCTGTGCATGCAGGTCAAAGGAGGTTCTCAGTACTCATCAGTCATCAGACCCGTCAGAGAGTGCCACAACACACTTGCAATGAATCAGACTAGGCACGTTCAGCAGCCAGAAAGACCACTGAAGTACCCTAACAAGAGGATTACTGACCTCAAACAGTTGCCCCATACAACAAGACTGAATGTAACTCAATCTGTACTCTGTTGCATACTGTCTACTCAGGAGATCTCTGCCCAACAGACAGGTCCATGTCATGGCTACACTTAGATCTTTACTGAGTTACAGCTCAATGGCACTAAATATACAGACCCAACTGATATTGCCAACGTCCTAGCAGATAGGATCAGTGTTAACTGTACCCCCCTCTCACCCATGAAAGAGAACACCTCTATAACGGAAGACTGCAAAGTTGCTGTCATCATGGCTGCACAGGTTAAAAACACTCTCCAAAGCCAGTATCACAGCAGCCATGGGACCAGATAACTTCACAGGCTGTGTTCCACACAAACCACAGAATGAACAGGCACCACACTGATGTACCATGTGCAGTCATAGCCTCACCTCATGCTTTGTGCCTGTTGAATGGTGCACAGTGACGGTTATCCCACTACACAAGGGTGGAGACACCATGGACCCCAGGAACTAGTGCCCCATTAGCCTGATGAGCCCGCTCTTCAAGGCCATGGAATGTATCATCATACAATATATAAACAATTACATTTGTAATTCCCAAACCCTGGACCACAACCATGTTGGGTTTGTAAAATGCAAATCATGTCACCTAAACCTGATAGATGACACTGACGCACTCAACAGAACCGTCGACAAGGGTAAGGTGGTTCACACAGCCTATGTTGATCCTGCCACGGCTTACAACACCACCCCACACTCTGGATATATAGATAAACCCACTAAACTAGGTATAAATTGCTATGTCACAAGATGGGTTGCCAACAGGCTTACTGACAGAGCACACACTGTGAAAGTAGCAGACTCCAAGTATGACTTTGGACCAGTGATGAGTGCAGTACCACAAGGTCCAGTCCTGTGTCTTGTCCTGTTTAGTATCTACTTCCTGAAGTAAACTTTAACATGGAAGGTCTGTGGCTACAGAAGTTACCAGAGGACTGCAAACTAGGAGCCATAATTGTAAACACTAAAGATGTGGACATCCTACAAAAGGGCCTCACTGAGACAGATGGCTGTTGTCAAAGCCATGGGCTCTAGCTCAATGCCAAAAGGTGCATTGTCATCCCCTTTGTTAAAACCTCTGTAGCCAAGAACTACAACATAGGCGGCAGTATACTTAACACTGAAAGTATGACAAGAGACCTTGGGTCATAGGTGTACACTGGACACAAGTGTGATAATCACATCCCCACAGTAGTCAGGAAACACTGCTATGTGGCACACCTCATCATAAAATGTGTCTCATGCAGAATAGAAGAGGACACTGTTCCCCACTATTCATCACTCACTAGAACTATAATAGAGTACAACGCCACTTTTGCTATGTACCTCACAAGACAACTACAGCAACTGTAAGGCCTGCAGCAATAGCTCACAAAGAGCATTAGTGGCCAGAAATACATGCCATACACAGACCATCTCAAAATGCTCCATCTGTACTCCCTTGCATATTACCTACTCAGATGTGTTCACTGCCTAACATACAAAGCTATGTCAAATGCAGAGCTGTTGGACATGCTCCACGTAAAACACTCACAATCCCTCTGACCTTCGGACCTAAAACCATGAGTGAAATACAAAAGGAAGGGGTGTACCCATTTACCTTATGGATACCCACACCTTCAGGTTAGTGGCACAGCATGAGGCCTTGGAGACCATGCAAGTGCAACTAACATTGGGCAAAGCTGCTCATCAGATTGTAGCCTGCTACAGATCACCTACCTTGTCACAGGAACCTCACTCAGTATTCCTGAGAACAGTGGAAAATATAGAGGTCCTATCAAACACCCATTATATGAGGTGATTACACCTACCCAAACATTGAGTGGGAGAATTACTTGTGTACAACGTCCTTTGCCCAATGTTTCCTGGAGTTTAAAAGCTCTAACACCCTGGAACAGCTGGTCACCATGCCCACTAGAGGTGACACCATACTGGACATGGTCATCACCAACATGGGGTACCAGTGTTTCACAACAGAGATAAAGCCCTCGCTGGTAATATCAGATCATAAAGTAATCACACTGGACATCCACATCCTGCCCCCCCCCACCCAGTCAATGAAACCACCGTGAAGACATTTTCAAAAGCAAACTGCACACATCCCAAGACAAATGTGGAAAGTTCCAAAGACCTCTTGCTGTAGGATAATGGTATACAATTTGCTGAATCAGTTACAAGTGAATCCTATGAGCATCTACAGGGATGCATGGATCGAGACATCACAAATAAAACCAAGATGCACTCCTCCAAAAATAAGAAAACAATCTGGTGGTCGTTGCCCATGAATAAGCTAGACAACAGAAGGAGGAAACTAACACCTGATAGAGTCAACTTCACTAATGGAAAGGCATCACTGATCATTATTAGGAAGAAGCAATGATCACTCATAAAATAATTCAAGGACACTTTCAAAAGACAAATTGCCAAGGACTGTAAGAATGACAACCACAAAGCCTGCGGTAGCTATACCAGACATGTAGATGTCAACTTCCTAATATGCTGTCAGCTACTGACAAATGGCAAGGAATACACTGAACCAACTTTCATTGCCCACATCCTGGGGGACAAGTTCAGTGCAAACTTCCCCCCATCACCCCCAAAAGGGCCTGTGTCCATCACAGAAGGATGCAGAGCCCCAGACGTCATAGACATGCAGGTAAAGACAGCCCTCTCCAAAGCCAAGAACACAGCATCAATGGGACTGGATGGTGTCCCAGGCTGCATCTTACACTAGGCCTAAAAGGAACTACACCCTCACCTACATTCACTGCCCAGACTCAATCGTACCACAGGGTATGTACCCAAAGAATGGCATACACCAACAGTCATCCAGCCCCACAAAGGGGATGCCACAACAGAACCTGGAAACCATTGCCCTATATGTCTACTCAGCCTGGTGTACAAAGCTATTGAGCAAATTGTCATGGAACCCATAAACAGTGACATTGGGGACCTCCAGACACTGGACTCTACACAACCCCGCCTTGTTAAAGGCAGACCCGGCCTCCTAAACATAGTTGACTTACTACAAACAGTTACCAAGGACATAGATGGAGGTGAAAGTAGTCCACACAGCCCACCTGGACCTCACTAAGGACTTTTTACACCATTCCCCACTTTGTCATCATGGACATGCTTACCAGCCTGAACATCAACAGCTATGTCACAGAATGTGTGGCCAAGTGGCTCACAGATCAAACATACATGTTCAGAGTTGCGGGTGCCATGTCTGACTCTAAGACAGTCACAAATGGCATCCCACAGGTCTTGGCCCTGGGACCCCACCTGTTCAGTAGACACTGCTCAGAGGTACAGGCAAGCACGGGAGGAGTATGGCTGAACAGGTTTGCAGATGACTGCTAACTGTGGTCCATAATTGACTCTATGGCTGACACACACATCCTCCAGAAGGGGCTTACAGAGACAGATACCTGGTGTCAAAACAATGCCCCAAGAAGAATGGCAAAGAATGCATAGTCATCCCCTTTGGCTAAAACAAAGTGCAAACAAATTACCACATAGGTGGTACTCCAGTATGTATGGAGAAAGTCATGAAGGCCCTGGGGACACAGTTAGATAGTACACTCTTCTTTGATGATCACATGACCAAAGTGTTTAGACATTATTTCTATGTAGCCCACCCAATGTCACCTAATGTAACCCACTTTGTCTAGTCTGCTGATGTCGCCAACCTACAAATATACCTGTGGAAAATAGAACTCATAGTAACTTGTATAGTGTGTTGTGTAAATGCGTACTCCTGTAGTATCATAAACCAATTAGGTAGGGGTTTGAATCCTGCCCTTGACAAGTGTGTGTTTGTGTGTGATTTCCTTGGAGAGGAGCAACCTTTTTGGAGAGTACTCATACACCTTAACAGTGGTATACTAATCTTTGTCAGGTCTGATGATGTCACCATTCTACAAATATACCTGTGGAAAAGAGAACTTGTCGTAATGTGTATAGCACGTCATGTAAATGCGTACTCCTGTAGTATTGTAAACCAGTTAGATAGGGGTTTGAATCCTGCACTTGACAAGTGTCTATTTGTTTCTGATCTCCTAGGAGAAAAACATCCTTTTTGGAGAGTACTCATACATCTTAACAGTGTTATACTAATCTTTGTCAGGTCTGATGATGTCACCATCCTACAAATATACCTGTGGAAAAAAGAGCTCTCAGTAATATGTATAGCGCGTTGTGTAAATGCGTACTCCTGTAGTATCATACACCAATTAGATAGGGGTTTGAGTCCTGCACTTGACAAGTGTGTGTGATCTTCTTGGAGAGGATCAACCTTTTTGGAGAGTACTCATACACCTTAACAGTGGTATACTAATCTTTGTCAGGTCTGATGATGTCACCATCCTACAAATATACCTGTGGAAAAAAGAACTCGTAGTAATGTGTATAGCGCGTCGTGTAAATGCGTACTCCTGTAATATCATAGACCAGTTAGCTAGGGGTTTGAATCCTGCACTTGACAAGTGTTTGTGTGTAATCTCCTGGGAGAGGAGCAACCTTTTTGGAAAGTACTCATACACCTTAAAAGTGGTATACTAATCTTTGTCAGGGCTGATGATGTCACCATCCTTCAAATATACCTATGGAAACAAGCACTCACAGTAATGTGTATAGCGTGTCATACAAATGCGTACCTCCTGTGAGGTCATAAACCAGTTAGGTAGGGGTTTGAATCATGCACTTGACAAGTGTGTGTGTGGGTGTGTCTGTTTGTGGGTGATCTTTTTGGAGAGGAGCAACCTTTTTGGAGAGTACTCATACACCTTAAAAGTAGTATACTGATCTTTGTCAGGTCTGATGATGTCACCATCCTTCAAATATACCTGTGGAAAAGAGAACTCACAGTAATGTGTATAGCATGTTCTGTAAATGCGTACTCCTCTAATATCATAAACCAGTTAGATAGGGGTTTAAATCCTGCACTTGACAAGACTCTGTGCGTTTGTGTGTAATAACCTTGGAGAGGAGAAACCTTTTTGTAGAGTAGTAAAACACCTTACAAGTGGTATACTTATCTTTGTCAAGTCTGATGATGTCACCATCTTACAAATATACCTGTGGAAAAGAGACATCCCAGTAATGTGTATAGCATGCCGTGTTAATGTGTGTTGCTCTAGTATCATGAAGTAGTTAGGTAGGGGTTTGAATCCTACACTTGGTAAGTGTGTGTGCTCTATGTGTGTGGCACTGTTGGTCAATGTGGCGTGGGTTTTGTTTTTACTACTGTATGACATATCAGTATGCATTGCACATGTGAGGTAGCTGTGTGGCAAATACATATACGTACATGTTACCTCAATTATTGCATGTGTGGGAACCCTGCTTTCTCCAAGTACACAGCTGTTATCTTTGCCAGACTGTGCTGCTGCTTCCCAGACCTTAGGTCACATCTGTATGCTTGTGACAAGGCCAGCCACTGCAGTGATCCCTGGCCTAGGTCATCCGTGTCACACACACTCATTACGGTTTCTATTGAATTGTGTGAGTGAGGGTTTATGGCCGAGGTATATGTTAGACCTGTTCTAATGCAGCAAAGTCTGTCAATGATGACTATTCATTATAGGTGTACAACAACCTTTGTGGATATGCATGCAAACCCCTTATTGCTTATGTGATCCACCGAGGTATTTCAAAATACCTTAGGAAATGTGATTATCAAAGGAGAGATGACGTAACACTTGGTTGCATGTACACATCGGTACCTGTTCATCATGTTGGTGGCAAATACCTATGTGGTACTGTGGGGATACTATGTTCCGTAAAGGTGGATGACTATGCTTAGTTTGGCTAATAGCTTTACGGCATGGGTTTGACAACAGTTATCTGTTTGTATGGTGCCCTTGTGGAGGATGTGTGTGGCATCTGGAGAATGCATTATAAGCCACAGTATGTATTACCAGACGTGGACGGACATATCCCTACTGTGATTGCTTGTACCTAAGAGAGCTATATACCAAACAGGAGTGGTCTCAGTAATGGGTGCAGGTGAATACCACTGGTTACTGGCATAGTATAGTACCTGAAGGATCCAAATTTTGCTGTGTGTCAGTCGTGAAGACATCATCTAACGATTGGTTATGGTCAGGCTGTTGAAATTATGTATACTACCAGAATGCAGAACAATGACAGATAGTAACAGTATCACCCACAGCAAAGTGTCAAACCATGTCATACACACATGTGTAGTCAGGTTCCGAAATGTGTGTAGTAGAATGCATACTGGCCACCAATAGAAACTATGCAGTGTTACTGTGTAATACAGGGCATGTCACCCTGCCCATGTGTCCACTATGCACGTACATGCAGACAGTGCACCTCCACCATGTTCACAGATGTACACCTGCAAATCTGTGCTACACACATCCCACACATACTGTCCACTCTCTAACACATGCTGCCAATACTACACACATCAGCCAAGTGGCACGTGGGCGGACAATACACTATTTTAACTAACACTGGTGTAAACAATACTACAATGACAATCATAGCTTTAATGCATCATGCCTGCTCAGCTACACCTTCAAGCATATCATTACACTCTACTGCTGACAACATGGTAACATTGCTATACTGCTATATAGACACCCTGTGCATCAGCACCATGGTAGCCTGTTCCTGCATCGATGTTACAGATGACAGGAGGTGGCACAGGTTTCATCATATGCACAGGGTGTGTTGTTGGTTTGCCAGAGGCCTACAGTGAGCCATCCAATCGACATGTATGTGTGTGTGTGTGTGGGGGGGGGGGCAAGAGTACTGCTATGGGCCAGTGCTGATGTAATGTATGCGGGTATGTGTTAACCCTAGGTGTCTGGTTCATGTGTGTGTGTGTCTGCATGCACACAGTTACACCATGTGGCTGCCATATACAGGTATTTGTGGGACAGCCACAGACTGCACCTGCCAGGCTTTACAGATCACCATCTCTTGCCACGGATATGGTATCTGTGCCTGGCAGGGGTGCTACTGACACTATCAGGTACTAAGCCAGACTGGGTACTATCCCCAGAGGTAGATGGATGTACACTGGACCCAGGTCCCTGCTGGGACTGTCCAGTAACATGTGCACATGGTCTTCTAGGATGTTCTATCGACAGCCCACCCCCAACATTGCTGGGGCAGGTACTGGCACTACGGGAGTGGCTGTGACATGCGGAACATCCGTGGCAACTGCCAGCTGCTGATGGCATATGTCCATGTCGACGACTCAACCATCCCGCACTGTCCTGACACATGGATATGACATTGCGGAGGACATCTAATGTCTCTCCCCAACGTCTATCTTTGACCTCAGTGTAATGATGGATGTCACCTGCTAGGTCACAGATACTGTCAATTATGGCGATATATGCCTTCTGTGCCCTTAGTCCCTGTCTGGTGTACCGTTCCATACATGCCTGTGCCTCCATGATAGCCTGGAACATGCATGACATTGTCAGACCTGTGGCACGTCTGCCAGTGGCATGATGAGGAGCAGTGCTCCAACGAGAACCCCTGGACATCTGCCTATGTGGTAACCTTCCAGACATCTGGGTATGGCTGCTGTGTTGGGATGCATGTGCCATGGATACCACACTGTCCTGGCCAATGCTGACTGTATGCTGTCCCTCAGCTAAGGGCATTGGTGATGGATATATTGGCAGTATGACTGTGTGCATGGATGAGGTGGACACTTGTGAACTGTCGATTGGCGGCCCAATGACAGACCCTGGCAAACATGCCTGTGCCTCAACACACCTATCATCATCATCACTATTTTGCTCAGTGACATTGGTTTCCCTGCTGCAATGAACCAGCCCAAAGTCAGCATCTGTGAGAGGAAGACAGGAAACACACTTTACATCCTGTACATGATGTCGGCACACATGCACACATGAACATATGCACACATGCACACATGCACACATGAACACATGAACACATGCACACATGCACACATGCACACATGCACACATGAACACATGCACACATGCACACATGCACACATGCACACATGCACTCATGCACACATGCACACATAAACACATGAACACATGCACGCATGAACACATGCACACATGAACACATGCACACATGCACACATGCATGCATGAACACATGCACACAAATGAACTCCTCACTAAAACAGACACCCACACACACACACACACACACACACACACACACACACACACACACCACCAGCAATCCAGAACATACTCAATAGCGGGTGATGGTGGGGTACAGTATCACAAGACAAACAGTTATATCACATGTGTCAGCATGCAGGATTTGTGTTGCTCAACAGCATGCAGTGTGGGTGTAGACAGCCCTTGCTAATAACAGTATACATGGCTTTGATGCATGTGTGTTGTTGTTCAGTGATCGGCCTCACCCTGGAACACAATGTGTACATGGACACAACACTGCTGTGCAAGTATTAAAAGCTCTGCAATGCCCTGTGCACCATCACTCCAGGTATACATACCATGGCTGGATGTCTATCTGTGTGTCACATAGATATCCATTTCTGATTAGTGCATCTGTGTCTTTAGCAGATGATTGTGGACACAGGTTTAGCACATGCATGCTATGTATACGCACAGGATGAGTGGTGCATGTATACCTGATGGAATACCATTGCTCAACATTGCCATTGTAGAGTGGTTATGGTGAGTGTAGGACATATTGTGGACATGACAGTGCCAGCCATGACATGGCATGCTACAACACAACTGCAACGTTAAACTACACACATGCACAGTGTGTGTCATGTGACCTATACACTCAATAGCATTACAAGACATATAACTGTCACTTTGTACAAATGGTGATTGCTATGCATAATATGTATCGGTGCATATGTTTGCACACACACAATATTGAGGTGCATAGCAGTTAATGTTATGTGTGGTACTGTGGTCACTGTAACTGGATGGGGTGTAGTACCATGAGCCATCATTATGCAGCATCATGTGATCACTCAAGGCTACTAATGTGTGCCAGACCGGCACATACCATGCTGTACCAGAACTGCAGTACCATGGCTGCATTCACCATTTCACAGCCAGTTGTTACATGGGTTTGTATGGTGCCCAATAGGGGGCATTGCCTAATATGAATGTGTTATGTGTTGAAGAGTGTCCACAGCCACATGAGAGGCATCTACCCCTCAGGTATATCATGTGTGCTGTGTGGATGACATTTGGGATACTGGAGTGTGACCTTACAGCGGGTGTCTGAATACACCATGTGTAGCATGTTAACGTGTACTGTGTATGACAAAGTTGTGTATGTTGTGTGCATGTGTATCGACTCTGCCTATCCAACGTCCAATACAGTGTTGCCACAATTGTTTGGGATGCTCTGTGTATTGTATGTGTTGTAGGCAGCTACCCACATTACTGGGATGTGCATAGTCTCACAGCAAACATGCACAGCATGCATTATGCGTAGGTGTGATATGTGTACATGGCCTACACCTCACCTATGACATGCACATATAATTAGCAATTTTAAATGTAGAACACACTCACCAGCATGGGTCTGCTGCCTTGCTGTCACACCAGAGGGACCTAGAAGGATATGAGACAGTTTGTCAGTGACAACAACTGTGGCATTGCTACTGTGTGTTTGCAATGTTACAGTAGTACAACGGTTGACAGTCACAGGCCTACAGATTATATTCCTAATTATTAGTATTGCACAACACTAGGCACCACATCTTCTAACTACACAGTACACATCTCACATAAGCATGCTCTAACAATAGAGGTAACAGTAGTCTACAGCTATGCCATGTTACTTGCATGCTCTGTGTCAACTTGCTGTGTGGCTCTGGCCTCCATGATGATACATGTTAGTTGTTGTTGCTGGCCAGGAGCCACCTGGCTCAGGAGCATCTCCTCCATTCTGGTGAGGGGGGGATGGATGGCTACCCCACCACCTGTGGCAAGCTGTTGTCCACGGATATCAGACGCACGCTGCCGGACATGTCTAATTAAATCACTGCAGTGATGGCGTACCTGCTCAAATGTCTGGTTATGCATGCCTATGTCATTTACCCTATGGACAAGATCTTGCCACAGTGCAGTCTGCTCATGCTGGTCCTGGCTGGTTCTGGAGTACAGCAGGGCATAGTGCTGCACCAGACTTGTTGTTATTATTTCCTCCTCTGCCGAGCTATAGCTGGGGTTATGATGGTGGGACATGACTCTGGAAGACAATGAAACAATATGTGTGAGCAAGTCATGTGGCACACTTAACATTCTAAAGCACAGATATCAATAAACAGCCATATATAGAAACCCATTGGCTGTCAGAGGATACACACTTTCAATACCACATATCAGTGCTTAGCCCACAACTGCCTGACAGTGCCTGGCACACCCTATATATCAAACCATGTTTTGCACAGCAACAAAGATAAACCAGTATGTAAGACTATAAACAGTACATGCCACACTGTATGCGTCACAATGCACCACCTAGCCACAGGAGGTATATATCAAACTAATGCATCAAGAAATATGTAATCCATTGCAATGATTGTACAGTCCAGTTACAGTATTACCAGTATACCACACTAGTCATTGATGGCAAACCCCTGCCTAACAAATATGCACATTCTTTAATATAGGTGGCATACTGCTGTACTACACTATACATGTTGCTAGATATGCACCTATATCCTGTAACACACATATTACCGAGGCCATGGTATAGGCATACCCACACACACATCAGACATATATATCAGACACAAAGGTATGGCAACCCAGATGACCTTTACCTGTGTACCATACAGTACTGTGTGTCAGTAGTTATGAAAACTTATGCCTGAGGTATGTAATCTGTGAAGACTACAGGGAACACACAAAACAGTGGTTCCAAGAAATGTGGACATACATCATACTGTGCTGTTTAGGCATACAGATTCAAGTAGTACTACAGTTCATACAGGAGTTGTATTCACCAGCAGTAACACTCAATAAGCATACATGTACTGCTTTAGCCTACAATGGGACACCACAGTTGACACCAAGGGACTACGACAGACTGTATGGCGTACTGCTTTTTCTGCCTAGCAATTGCATACACATCTTTTGCTGGGATCACAGCTAGGACACATAATACCATGACATAAACAGTTTTCCACTAAGCTATCACACATATACAGAACACTGACACATTCACCAACACATTCACCATCACACTCAGTCAACCTCACATAGCAATTATTGCAACAAGTACATGTGGGTGTGTATCGCTTCATAGCTAGGTAATAGGCTATTGGCCCTAGGGCCTATAGAGGCCTAGCCATACGCTACCTTGGCCTTTGGCACACAGGTAATTACATTTCACGTGGCCCTGACAAGCAGAGCCACAGAGGTGATTCCAGGGGTGTATTTCCTATCTCCCATACAATCATCAGGATTATTTATGACGACTGCTAATTAGGAGCTTTGTTTGCTATTGATAGGTGGTTTGTTCCAGAGTATGGGATGTCTCTGAGATAGGAATCTATCCCTCCAGCATGTGCTGTTTATTGAGGTCACAAGGTTTAGGTCCCCTAGATTATGTAGCTTGTAGGGATTTTGATCTGTTTACGTGGAGCATGTCCAACAGCTGTGGGTTTGACATAGCTTAGTATGTTAGGCAGAGGTCACCTCTGGGTAGGCGGTATGCAACACAGTCTAGCTGTGTGTTTGTGAGACAGTCTGCATAGGGCATCTGTTTGAGGCCAGTATTACTCTTTGTGAGGTATGCCTGTGTCGTTTCCAGTTGCTGTATATGTCTTGTGAGGTACATACCACATGGGGCATTGTACTCTCTAATGGGCTTTATGTGTGATGAGTAGAGGGGAACACTGACCTATATTTCCCTGGATGACACACCTTTTGTGATGACATGTGCCACGTAGACAGATGACATGACTAGTGTAGCACTGTGATTATCAGAGGGGAGACTACTGTCCACCTGTGTCCCATTGTCTCTTATCACACCTTCGGTGTTTAGTAGACTACCACTTATGTGTTAGTTAATGGGTACAGAATTTTTGCAAGAAGGGATGCCAATGCAGTGTCAACATTGAGCTTGAGTCTATGGCTTTGTCACCAGGCATCTGTTGCAGTAAATATGTCCCTGTCTCTCTCTCTCTCTCTCTCTCTCTATATATATATATATATATATATATATATATATACACACATACATATAAACATCCATTGGTGTACATATAGATATACATATAGGCACATATACAGTCCACCTTTCATGGTGGGGATATCACTTATGTGAAGGTTGTGAGGTATACAGTTATGTCATAATATTGCACAGTGTTGTGCGGAATGCATTGAAGGCATTCTCAGCCCATGTAGCTTTAGCAGGCCTCACTGGCTGCAACCCTGCAAACCTGACGAATCATACCCACAGCGTTTAACCACCACATATCATATACCAGCACTGTATGCTGTCTTGTTTGCCACACACTACAACCTACATAGACATATGCACATAACAACCTTCAACAACATATATATGTCCACCCTTCACAAACAGTTGCAGTATGTCCCTTGCTCTATGCCCATGTACAGATGCTAATATATCTGACACAGACAGATCTCTCCATATGTGTGTGCCATACACACACAAGGTCCACACTGTTGTAAGTTTGTGTACCTCACAGCTGACCTGTTGGGCTTTGCTGCAACATGAACAGGTGTCACATGTGAGCACACAGTAATATTAGAGGGTGTATATATAGCTGCAAATGCTAGATTAGCATACTAGCCTGGTACAGCTGTTGCCAATGCTAAGCTACACATTAATATGACTATCATGCATTTATTACTCTGTCAAATCCATATTTATATAACTGTATGCGCTACTCCCCCAAACAGACATTGTACACACTACTGTACAGAACACAGATAACATGGATCAGATGTTTGACATTTAATGCTGAACTACATATGTCACAGTCATATCCCACTGCACACAGCTACACACTGATTTCTCCATGCCAGTAGTTATGTAGGGCATCTGTGCATAGATACGTACTGCTGCCACATATGGTTGATTCAAACTATGTAGAGTACTCTATATAAACATCTATTACATGCCAGTAAATACATAGCTGTTACATACCTTTCCTTTGTATGTGTTCGTATTTTTTGTTTCCGTGTATTTACTGATAGATGTATTTATTATATCTTATTTATTTTTTGAGATATATTTATCTTTTTTCAATATAATTTTTTTCAATATATTTTTTATTTTTCAATATATTATTATTTTTTTTTACAATATATTTTTTTCAATATAATTTTTACAATATATTTTTTCAATATATTTTTTCAATATATTTTTAGTTTTATATATATATATATATATATATATATATATATATATATCTATATATATATATATATATATATATATATTTTTTTTTTCAAATATATTTTTTCAATATATTTCTTTTTGTCTATATATTTTTTTCAATATATTCTTTTCTTTTTTCTTTTTTTCTTTCGATATATAATTTTTTCGATATATATATATATATATATATATATATATATATATATATATTTCTTTTTTTCTGCAGCTGTTGTCTGCATCTGCATCCATGTCTCTCTATCTCTCTCTCTCTCTCTCTCTCTCTCTCTCTCTCTCTCTCTCTCTCTCTCCCTCCATAGCTGCAATGAAATGATTGCATGTGTGGACAGCAAGTACAACCTGCTTTTATGGGTATATGCACATGTGCATGTGATGGCCTCTACACCAATTCGTGGCCACCATTTGGCAATTGCATGCAGCCTGCTGTGTGGTACTTGCAGTACTCACTGTAATAGCAACCCAATACTATAAATTGCTAAATCAGGTAGGCGTAGCCCTTTCAGCTTTCCGAAGTGGGGACCATGCTTGTTTGCTGTGGACACCATTGTGTAAGTCAGAAGGTTGGTATACTTCTTATGACTGATGCTAGGGTTCTAGCCAGTGATCTGAATGTTGTACTTAGACCTGAATGTTGCCACTTCCAGTACACAGTTGACAGTGTAGATTTGTACTCACCCCTACAAATGCTAACACAAGATACATGGGAGTATGTAGTTTCTTTTCTACTTATACAATTAGCTGCTATACATACGTAGTTATTGAGATGTTTTCATTTGGCACATGAACTGTTTGTGAACTGCTATACTGTGGATATTAATGTACTCACTTCTGCACAGTTTGTGTTTTTTTTGTTGACATTGGCACAGGATGCTCATGAAAACTGGACAATTCCAGTACTGAGTATGCCTACCTACATCCTTGCTGGACCTTGAACACACAGGTATTTTGTACATTTGGGTGGGGATTGTCCTGCTATGATACTGTGTGGGGGTTGTAAAGTGCTGCTGTAACATTATTTACTGCTAAAATGGCTGGTTCTGTTATCACAGTCATGTAATGCTATTCCACAACAACTGCTGGTAAAGTTCCACAGAACAGGTTTTGTGTTATGGCATTCCTATCTTACCTTTACATTGACTCCTTCTGATGCATGATATATATATTTCAGCAACAACCTGCTGTATATCTACTGTGGCTTAGTGGTATTTCATGCAGTCTAGTGTGTCCAAGGTCCGGGGTTTGAGACTGACATCGGTGTTTTATTTTGCTGCTGAGCAGAACAAGGCCCCTCACATGCAGGGTGACTAAAGCACTTTTAAGCAGTTGTAAGCGGGTTTGCGCAATGTTTAGCAATACTTAGCTAAGCACACACAGGTGCACACTTGCGCAAACCCACTAACTACTGCTTAAAAGTGCTTACTCCCGCTAACCCCGGCGCTCATTTCTTTGAAAGAAAAGAAAATGGGGAGATAAGAAAGTGATGAAAAAGGGGCACAAAGAGGGAAAAACAGTAGGGAAAACAGCTCGGGATGTGCAGGATGGGTGTAAGGAAGGTCCATAGTTGCCCATTTCTTTAACAGCAACAGCTGTGCATATACTAGTAATTTGGATGAAAATTTGAAACCTTCCACCCCTGAGAGAGGGGTAAGGACAACGAAGTATGGTGTACTGCCAATTAAATTTCAGTTTATGTATCCAGCGGACATGTGTGCAAAATGGGCAGCTATGTATGGGGTGTAATTTTTTTGCGGGAGCAGATTGCCCATTTTTTTTCAGGTGAGAGTGGAATGTGGGGTAGGGGAAGTAGGTATATTTGGGGACGTAGGTTGGGGAGGTAAACAGACAAGATAAACAAGACGCATACAGGGGTTGAATATGACACATGGGGAGAGTGAACACCATTGACGGGGAAGGGTGTTTGGAAATCGCAAGCCCATGAGCCCACAGATGGCAACAGTGGAACTGAGATCCCCACCCATGAGCAGTCACCACTGCACCTTCACAGCCCAGAGGGTGGCTGTGCTGGGGGCTGCATAGGAGGGGCAGGCTCACCTGTGAATCACACCACTCTTGCCTCGAACTGGCATAGAGGATCAGTGACTGAATGCTCGATCTCCCTATGCAGCACAGCCCGGACTGTTTGGAGGGTGATAGGTGGCCCTCCTCTGGCCACGCTTGCATGGGGGGGGACAAGCCCCATCCCCTGCAGTGCTTCCACCCAAGGGTGGCACAGGACCAACGGAGGAGGTCCCAGGCTGGGCACTGGACCTACTGGTGCCAGGTGCCATCGCCAGCTGAGGTGGGACAGGTGGGTCCGCTGGGACCGGCCTTCCCATACGTTCTATGTTTAGGAGGATTTAATGACAATATGGGTTAGTAATAGCCAACAGCATTCCAATTTAGTTGTAACAGCATACAGTAGTATTCCCATTAACCCAACACACCAGAGTTCCAACAGTTGAACAGCAAGCATAACACATGCATATATAGAACAACAGTGGACATTCCAACAGCATGCAGGATTGATTGGTGGCAACAGGCCACCAAGATTTTGGTATGTGAACAGGGCACATGCATCAAAGTAAATGCAGATATTTATAAACCAATAGGACATGTCCCAACAAATGCTATGAGATTAGACATACCCAGTGAGGTGTGGAATTGCATTGTTTATGTACATACAGTAGGGTGTAAAATATACCTCCATTAACAACATATATACTTATAGTTTACACTACATTCCTATTGACTGCAGTTATATATCCCCTACATGTATTATTACACTGGGCAATGTCCGTTAAATTGTAAAATGGGTTTTGCTAGTTCTTGATATACCTGACCTGTATCTGACATACAAACTGTCCTGGATGCAGATGCTACTGCTACATATTTATATATTTCATTTATATTTTTATATCTACATGTCTGGATGTGCTCAGGTGACATTATCAGGTATATGTTGACAGCCCCCTACATTTCTAGGAGCACACTGACATTTCTAGGGAACAGAATTACAAGCTACTCATGTGCCAGATTAACCTGTACATGCCGGCAATGAACCGACAGTTGAGGACTATATATATGCTTAACAGCTACTGGCACTCCCTTCATCCACTTTATATGGGCCTACCCATGTGTGGGTTGACTGCGCTTAATAGAACAGTACTATTGCTATAATGCAAGGGTACAACAACATATCGAAGAAAGTGACACGGACACACTCCAGGAATTATACCTTTATTAATTACATTACACACTTTTCTAGTGGCTCTCTCATTTATTTGATATATCAATGCATGCAGAGGTCTTTTATTCAAGACATATTATACCTTTATTAATGGGTTACAACACCTTTTCATGCTGTCTCACTTATCTTATATAACAGTACATGCAGAGAAGTTATTCAACACTCATTATACCTTTATTAATGGGTTACAACACTCTTTTTCAGGCTCTCTCACTTCTTTTATATGACAACACATGCAGAATAATTACTAACCTGCTGGTGGCACAGCCTTAGCATCCTATCTGCATAGGCTTGCTGATTTGCAGCATGGGCACCTGCAGCTGTGAAGTAAATGCAGGGATATTGAGACATACCTATCCATAACATAGACTACAATAGCAATTCTTACATACTTCATTCCATGGCTACATACTCAGTAGTGGGGCATTTTCCATTTCATGGGCCTCCTGTATCCACTGGTTCAGTCGGTCCTCCTTGCGTCTCTTCAGGTCTGAGAAGTGGTGTCTGACCTGCTCACCAGTCCGAGGGATGCCTGTGGCACTGGTGAGATCATGTACTAGATGGTTCCAGGCTTCTGCTTTGTACTCAGTGCCCTGAAACTGGCCCAGCAGGAGTCTTGCATCATGATGATGGACGAGGAGCCAAAACATTACTTTTGACTCCTCAATGCCCCATCGTTGCGCTCGAAAATGAGAGCCCTCTCCAACACTGGCCATACTGTCTGCAGATGGGAGCTACAACCAGTTATGACAATTATTCCCACCTATGGAGCTTAAATATGCCTCATTTCCTGCACTTATTTGTGATTGGCCAATTTTGAAAAATCTCAGCTAAAAGCAAACCTGCTTAGCAATGGGTAAACTTCCATTGATATATATGAGTGTGTTGGAAATGCATCCATATTTAAAGCTGTCATGGCTTAGTGGTTTAGTACTGTGATTATGGTGCACAGTATCCCAGCGAGGCCTGCCATTGCTTTTTATTTTACTACTGGCCAAACCGGCTAGGAGGTGTGGCTGTGTTTAACTTTGCCCAACGTTGCTCGACGTTGCTCTATGTTGCTCTGCGCTGCCTGATGTTGCCCAATGTTGCACTAGTTAGCGCACTGCGCAGCTCCGTGCGAACATGTTTTGTTTGCGCTAGTTGGTGCGATGCGCAGCTCCACGCAAAACTATTGCGCTAGTTATAGCAGTGCTAAGCTATGAGCAATTGTACTTAACTGTGCTTAATACTAGTAAACTTTGCTTAGTAGTGCTTCACATTGCTTAAGATACGTTACTTATGCATTTATCAGTATGCATGACCATTCCACCTTCTTATATATATATAAAATATCGTTCACTACCACATAGGTCATTTCAATGCATTTTACTGAAATGTAAAAGGTAAATTTCAGGAATTCTTTTTATGCACACATTTCCTACAGAAAATAGGTAGGGGAGTGGGGGGACTCGAACCAGGAATGCCTCCTCTTTGTGCGAGGGCTCTACCACTACGCTATTGCTATTTGATTTAATTTGCATATAAATAGTTTATTATCCTCTTCGATGTCTACACTGCTACCTGTAGCTAAGAAATGGGCAAACCCGCACATACACGTGCAAATACGGGCAGCTATATTGGGAATAATAAAAAAAATAGGAAACCTTTACATTTTAAACTTGTACAGGGATTTAGAATGTTGGGGAGTGTAGTGTTGGGTGTGTGGACATTTGAGCGGACTCGCTCATTTCAGTTGACATTTGCAGTTGAGGCACTTGCAGGGGCGTAGATATTTGGACTGCTTGGCAGTCTGACACACCCCCTGCACTTGTGTACGCTCCATGTAAGCCTTAGAGTTGAGTCAGCACACCCTCATGAATATGCATGACGCGCTGACATCATACTCTTAGACTGCAGTTTCAGTGTAAGACTTAGTTAGTCTTACACGGAGGATTAGTGAATCCCGGCCTTTGTTGTATTACTTAGAGTGCATTGGTTCAGCCAATGTCTGTACTTGGCTAAAAGTGCTGCAGGGTAATTAAAAACTACATAGTTATAACTTTATTATTAATTACTTAGATTTAAGGCAATTCAGGAAAAATGCAAAATGTGTGATAGTTGTTTTAAAGTGCAAAAATATACCCTTTAAAGGGTTACATTTTACTAAGACTTTTCACATGGTGTTTCCAACTTAGTTAGTTAGTTAGTTAGTTATTTTTGTCAAATACCTTATTCTTTGTTGACTGAGTTAGTCTCACTAGGTCAGTAGACTTTTTTTCAGGGAAAAGCTGAGGTGGTATTTATACTACTAGGGGAAATTTGGCCAGGGCAGCAAGGAAACTCCCCTCTCAATGGGTGCCATGAGATCTGTTACATGTACCTGAGCTCAACTCAAGCAGATGAGACTTTGGTTTAATCTCTCATCTGATGGACAGAACACTGAGTTTAACTTGCTGGAAAAATTATGACTGAGACAGAAAAATTACAGTAGCACCATGAAAATTATATTTTTTCAGAACTTGAGACTACAACAACAACAAAAAAAAAACAGATGTGCAATTTAGCTCTACAGTTGTGGATGAGCATGTTTTAAAACTATTTTTTTCATTCACTATGTAGTGAAGTAAATGAAGTTAAAAAATATGTGATGAAAGAAATGCATGGACTGGGGGTTGGGAAGTGTGGGTAACAATGCATGTTAAGGATGGGAAAATACAACATATTTCAAATACTCCAATTGTGAATGGTAAGAGAGGATTTGTTAGGTACTGGGGCCAACCCAAAGCATGCTACTTCTGTGGGGAATGAAAATCATTTAGAACAGAACTGTAACAAGCAAAGGTGTAGCAACTATGGGGAGAGAGGACATACAGCAAAATAAAAAAAAACAAAAGCAAACAAAAAAACTGGTAAGCCTTTTTGTAGAAAATGTAAAGAATGTGAACACTTCTGGTGATTGTCCCATATTAGAAAAGGAAATGGTAGGTGAAGAGGAAAGCTCATGAGAAGGATCAACAGCAGAAAAGCAGAAAATATCACTGCAAAAGATCTTGAAAGAGAAGGTGGTATGGGGAAGGGGAAGAGGATACTAAAGAAAGGTTAACAATGAAGAGGTAGTTATAGAATAAATAGTTCAAAGTGCTGTTATTAATTTATAGAAAGAGAACAGATATGCAATTTTAGAAAGTGAAGAGGAAGAAGAGGAAGAAATAGAGACAGAAGAAGAACAAGAACAAGATAATGAAAAAAATCAGTTGGTGGGAGTCTTAACAGAAGGAACAGAAAATAATATCTGAAAGAAAAATACTTACAATTGATAATAATGATATAGGAATTTTAGCCTTAAATGTGAACAGCATTAGAACTGAAAAAGAGGTTTGGTCTTGGAATGATGTAAAAAATAAAATGGATGTTTTTGCTTGCTAGATACAGATATAACAAAGAAGAAAAAAATGAAAAGAATATAGGCAGTATTGGGAGAGCGGCATATTGTTTGGATGGTAGGAAATTCAAATGTTCTGGAATAGGAATTCTTAAAAAAATGAAGCAATAAAAATTTCATATGTACCAATAGTAGTGCCAGAAAGTGTAGTGCTATCTGATATGAGAATGAGAGAAAATGTATAAGACATGACAGAGAAAACAGTTGTTTGAAAGAACTGAGTCAGTAAATATGTCAGTAGTGATGGTAGGAGATTTTAACTGTGACCTTAGGAAAGAAACAGGAAAAATAACACAGGATATTAAGATGTTAACAAAATTAAAGTGTGAACATTTAAAAGTAGGAAAGCATAGAGAATTGACAAACAAAATGGAAATGTTTAAATCTGAAAGTGATTATATAGTTTACTGTAAAGATGTGAAAGACATAAAGGTGGGGTACAGATGACAACATTTTTAGATTATAGAGCTGTATGGGACGGAATAGTTTAAGACAGTAAAATAATAAAGGAGGAAAGTGGAGAAAGAGATAACTATAGAGTTTAGTAAGGAGGAAGAATGAAAAGACAGAAAAATATTATGTAAATATCCTATGACAATGAGAACATTTTATAAAAAAATGGGCATAGTAGTGTGTGATGTAGAAGCAGAAATATAAAACATAGAAGTGGAGAGAACACTAAAAATAAAATAAGATGAAATATAAATAACTGTTATGGAATTTTGAAAAAGAGGAACAAGAAAGTGACAACATAAGGGAAATATAAAAGTGGGTGTATGAAAATAATAGACAAAAGTAAAAACAATGTTACGTAGGCAAATATTTTTTTTCTAAATGGATGAAAGAGTAGGTTTCCTCTTATTTATGAAAAGAAGTAAAAACAAGAGAAAGAAGAATGAATGCTATTTTAGATGACAAAGGAATTATAAAATACAAACAAGCGGATATTTTGGAGATGCTACAAACTTTTCAAAAAAAATGTATCAAAAGAGGAAATAGATGGGCAAGAAGGACATAAAGTGAAAAATCTGAAAATGTAAGGAATTTTTACAAAATGAAACAGAGAAGGTGCTAAAATAAAGAATGAATGAATCAACAGCAGGATTAAATGTTATAAGTTATATGTATTATAAGAAAATGAATAGAGATGAAAGGGAAGATTTTTGTTTAAATATTAAATGAAGGAATGTATAACTGGAAGAAGTTATGAATGTATGAAGTGATAAAAATGTATATGTAAATAGGATGAAAGAAAATATATGAAATATGGAGGCCTATAATACTTTGTAATACTGACTATAGGATATTTATGAAAGTACTACAAAAAGGTGGAGAAAGCATTGCATGACGTAGTAGGAGAAAAGATTGATAATATCAAAAGAAGATAGATGAAAGAAATGCTAATTATAGTGAAAGATGTAGTAGAGATGTTACTGAAAGAAAATAAAAGAAGTAAAAGTGATATGATATGATGTAGCTAAACCTTTTGATAAAGTGAGCCATTATGTAATTCGGCAGATATAGAGGCATATGGCATAGAAGAAAAATATTAATGCAATAAAGAAATGTTACAAAAATTCATGGATACAAGTTATGATGAATGGATGGATGGGAAAAAAATAAATATTAAGAGAAACCTAAGGATGCCCAATGAGTATATGCTTATTTGTAATAGTAATGAATGCAGTAGTTCAGACGAGTATGTATGAAATGAGGGAGGCAAGATGTAAGAAAGAAGGAAATGTTACATTACTGATATGACTGACATATGCAGATGATTTAGTTCTATTAAGTAAAAACAAGGGATGGATACATGTGGTTGAAATAAGGATAACAACTGTTAAAAGGTTGGTCGGCAGTTAACTATAATGAAGTGTAAGAGATAGAGATTTTGGTGAGATAAAAATGGAATATATTTCACAAGAAAGGAAATTTTGAGAGTGGCATTTGGTGAGTATGAAAGTGCAATAAGTCAATGAAGAGAGAGATAATGCAATGAATAAAAATGTTAACTTGGTGAAAAAAGTTTTTATTTATAATTTCAGAAAAAAATATATATATACTGAAAGCTTATGAATTAGGAAAATAGCATTTTTATATATAAATATATGTTTATATATATATATATATATATATATATATATATATATATATATATATATATGTTTATCACTGTAGTGGAAAGTTTTATTTTAGCTTTATTTGGAGTTCAAGGTTGAACTTAGCGAGAAGATGGATAATTTATAATAAAAAATGAATGCATTTTGAATAAAAAAATCAAATGGTGCATTTAGCATCTATGCGATTATTCTGGGGTAACGAGAAAGGTAAAAATCGGCAAAAATAAATGATAGGTAAGATGCTATATGAAAAATACAAAAACTGTATGGGAAGAAAAAATAGAGAAAGGAAAGGGAAAAGGGACAGGATGGAAGAAAAATAATATGACAAAAATGTAATCATGGAAGCTAAAGTTAAGTGCACATCAAGGGAAAAGAAAATAATGGCATACTATGATTTTAGGAAATAATTCAGTGTACCCATAGAAAGAATTAAAAGAAGATGAAAAAAGACAATAAAAGACAGAAAAAGGGGGTGACTTTTTTCTGTGAAACAAAGACATTTTTGTGATGATTTTTTATTTGGTAAGGTACTACTGAAAAGGAATATGAAACATCAGGTAACGGAGGAAAGAAAATGTATTGAATGCAGTGAAGAAGAAGCAAGACTTTTTTTACTATTGCAAAAATGATAAAATAATTTTGGAAAAGTTTAAAAATAAATATAGATGGTAGGGGTTTATTTAATGTGCAAATATGAATACAATATTACATGGGAAGTATGATAAAGAAAAGAAATGTGATATTGAAAACTGCAATAAAGTACTATTTGTGACAATATGGATTATGCGGAAAAATGTGAGAATTTGTTATACAACAAAAAAATGAAAGAGGGTGATGTATTATCTAAAATAAGAGGTTTGTGGAAGAAAGGGTTAATATAAAAAATAAATAAGTATAACTGGTTAAGTTATTTTGTTTAATAACTTGTAAATAATTTAAAGTATGAATGCACAAAAAAGAGACTGAAATAAAGTTTTTATATGGTATAAAATTTATGTAAATGTTAATAAAGTACTCTACTCTTTTGTCTTGTTGTTTTGAACCATAACCACTAGGTGGTGATGGAGGGCTGCTGTTGACTTGCTTATGAGAAATCCAAGATGGAGAATGCCATGAGAGCTGGTGCAGTGCATGTTTTGGAAGAAGCAGCTGGAAAGGTTTTTGAAACTATTGGAAATGAGGAAATTAATGCAACAGAGATGGTTGGAGGTGGATTAGGATTTCTTGAATTTGATGGAGCAGAGTGAACTAGAAGCTTGAGCAGAAGCAAGCTGGAGGGATCTAACTCATCTATTTAAGGAAGAATTGCCAGTTTCAATAGGAAAAGCAGCACTTTTTGGAGACAGAGGAATAGAAAACACTGGTGCATGTTTGACCAGTAGACTATCTAGTTTTAAAGGTACACATCAGCAATGTTGTCTAAAAAGAGCTTATGCTGATGCTGTAAGAATGAGAAGAAAAGCAGCCGTGGCAGTGTAAGTATACAGAAACAGACTGTAATTAAGCAGCTTAGAACTAAAAAAAAACTGTGGTAAGACTTAAAACAAAGGCTGGCTTTGTTTAAATAGATATGATATTTTGCACAATAAAATTTTGTCTTTAGGATTTAGATTAAAGACATAAGAGCATTAATACATTTTGGCACCGAGGGATTCTATAAGGTGAATAAAAAATAGTTTATTAGAAAAATTCAAGTCTGAGGTAGAAAGAAGACAAGAGACTACACCATGAAATTACTACATTTTTTTAAATTTTGGAGTCCAACTTAGAAAGAAAATCCATGTACATTGCAGAACTGCTGACAATAGCATTGTTGAAATTAACCCCAGGATTTAATCAAATCCATGTAGGCACAGTGTAGACCCTACATGGAATGTTACCATGTCTGTGTTAATGGTTCCCACTCGGCAGCACACCATGCATATTAATGATGGCACATTGCTGAGAGAGAGCTGAGGAACATGGCTATTGAATCAGTGTAGGGAGTGGTGTAATGATAACTGTGTCAGCAGAAGAGTTAGGGACTCCATGCACTGTGGTAGTGTTTTATTATTATTTAATTTTTTTTTTTTTAAAAAGCATGTTTGCACGGTGTGGTGCAGAGTGCAGCAATGCTAAGTGGTGCCCACAGATAAGACAACAGATACCTGTCAAACATCTAAAAATAGAAACCGGATGTCATTACTTATTTATTTAAATGTAATGTTTAAGCATATTTAAGAGTGTTTGCATGGTGCTGTGTGGAGCTCAGCACTACCTATACATAGTTCAGTAGTATATGTGAAGGTATAGTGGATTTCTTAATATGCATGTAGCTAAATGGGTAGAGTGACAGCTTCATGTGCAGTAGCTCCAGGGTTTGAATACATAGAAGGGAAATTAGTATTTAATTTTAAATTGCAAATTTTGCAGCATAGTTTAATACATGGCTCTACTGCACGTTGCTAAGCTCTGCTGAGACCTGCTAACTTTCGCAATAACATGATAATGGCTGCCAATGTTTGTGCACTGCTCAGCTGTGCTTGGCTGGTTTGTGTACTGCTAACCTCTGCTATGACTATGACTCTGTGAGTTTTCAAGCTTGCCAGCTCAGCTACGCTGGTTTGCACAGTGCTAAGCAATGCAGCATTTTTTTGAATGTTTCCCAATGATATGTAAAGGTGGAAAAACAGCCTATATTAAGCACCCCAGGTGGGAATACAGCAGAATCCATTGGAGTTCTTCTTCTGATGGGTGCTATAGCTAGTGTTGGTGAAGGTTCATGTTTTTAGGCACAGTGTTGGGGCATTCTGGAGTCCAGGGTCATGGTTGAACTCCTAGTTAAAAAACACGAAGACCGGTTGCTGCAGGGAAGTTTCCTGGGTTCAGAATGTAAGGCAGAGGCCTAGGACCAGGTGGCCAGAGAACTCACCAGTGTGACTGATATCCCCTGCACAGCTGAGTAATGTTGTCACCACCATGATGACCTGAAATGAAGAAAGGTGAAGTTCTTGAACTCCTGGATTCAAGAAGCTCGGGCAGGGAATGCCCCACAAGTATGCAAGTAATTTTACCTCTGTTTCACCAGTATCTAATCTGAATGCCTGCAAAACTGGTATGCATAATGCTGTGCTTCTCTCCCAACAGCTGCAGAAGAGAGGGCTTGCAATGTCGAGTCGCACACTGGGCACCTGGCCAGGTTGCTCCATGAGTGTGATGAGTATGGATGTATTATGCTAACTGTAGTGAAATAATCAATAAAAGGTAAAGCATTTACTGCATGAAAGTATATACAATAGAGTCTGTAGTGCAATAAATGTGGAATTAGAGCTGTACTGCAAGAAATGAATAATGCCAACTATTGTGCAATGAACGCATGAAACAATACCAGTAACTGAATTAAAGTATATACAATAAAGTTTGCAGTGCAATAAATGTGAAATTAAAGCTGTATTGCAAGAAATAAATAATGCCAACTATTCTGCAGTAAAACATGAAACAATACCAATACCACCAAGAAAAATGGTGTGCAACAGGATTGTGTTGTTATAACCATTGCAGTAGAGCTGAATGCATTCAGGCTGTAAGGTAAGGTGCTGCAGTCAAGTATAACACTGTAATATCTATAGAACGCAAATCTAATGGCTGCCAAATTTTTTGTTTAACTCATATAGTACCATTCAAGGTTGTCTCTAGGCCAATATTGTTCACATAATGCTCTGTCATCCACAAACATCAGGTAATCAAGGTATATGGGTGAGGTAGCCCACTCCATGAACTGATATTGTTTGTTGACTTGACAAATAATTCAACCCACTAACAATAAATTGTGCACACCAGCCTTGTTTATACTGATATATAGCACCCCTACTATACATGTTATGCTTGTATTTCATGCATTTGTGTTCTAATGTCACTGCAGTCTAGTATAACACTGTAGTAGTACTGCCAGGTCATATTTTTGTTCCAGGTAAGCTCTAGGCAAGTCAGTAATCAGCAGTGACTCAGTAGCTCAGTTTGTTAAATGCTCTGTATACAGTACATTTTGCCTTACACAGACCAATGTTCAAATTCAGTGCTATGTTGCAATACCTATTACAGTAGCAGTCACATAATGCTCCCCTATTCTCTCTCCACAGGAACTACAGGTAAATGTGTGAGATAGCCCATAATTATGGGTAGATAATTGTGCGTTTAGATTTCCCAGACTGTTAAAATCATTACCAAGAATGTGAAAAATCAGTAATGTGCAGTCAGAAATAATATGTGTAATCCTGGTATGTCTGTATGCCTGGAGTGTCTATTGAAAATTGCAGCAGTCGATCAATACATTCCATGCAGATATCCCCTGCAGTCACTGCTATTAGGTTCTATTCCCATGCCTGCCAACCAAGGCATGACTGCTGTTTAGTGTCTGTACTATACACATATATGTCTCTCAAGTGTCACGATTTGATGTTATGTAATTAATAGTGCGTAATCCACCTGTTACAGGAATACCATGGCAATGAGTACCTAGATTGCAAAGTATCACCACCTCAGCCAACAGAACACTTTGGTAGTTATATAGGTCCACCTGATGTGCAACTGTTCTGTGTAGGTGTGTACCCGCAGTTGTTACCATTTGGTCCATAGTGTGCCATGCATATAGCTTGAGTATGTGCTACAGGAGATGTGTACTCACTGTACACATAAAGAAAATACAGACTCGTAGATAGTAGTACTGTTGTCAAGGAAGTAAGCAGCAATGTTACTAAAGGACTGATTTTCTGTATCACTCCACCCATTATCTTCATTTATTTATTACTGTTATTCATTGGTTATGGTTTACTATTAACATAAATTGTTATATCAGCTATTTTTTGGGGCATGTGTTTTATTATTGTTATGCATTATAATGGATTCATATTACATATCTTGTTAAATTACCTGTTTTGTTGGTCTTATGCTGTAACTGTTACTGGCATGCTGTTATACTGACTTTTCTGTTATTTATTGTTGTGCTTCACATAATATGCATTGATAAGTTATTGCATTATTTCCAATGTTCTGCCATGCTGTTATTACTAACAATGTTTTGTTAATAACTAGCCTATACTTATTGCTATACCTCCATTACCACAGCACATTGGGGTAGGCCAGTTCCTGGTGATCCGCCTGCATTGTCTCAACTGGCCATGGCACGGGGTCTGAGCACATTTGGAACCCAGGCCGGTGGTGCCCCCTCTGCTGCCCCTGAGCCACCTGTACTTCTGGTGTAACTGCTTCAGGAGACAGGGCCCGGCCTCCCCCTGGGAGTGGTGGCAGAGGGGCTGCAGTCACCCAGGATCAACTGCCTGTTATGGTGCGCAGGATTGTTCACAGGAGCTATGAACTCTGCCTGCGCCAGATTGAGAGCACACTGGCCGACCTGCTGAGGCAGGCTCACCCTGGTGCCCAGCCTCCAGCACAATCAGCCTCGGAGCAGTGAAAGAGCAATGTCAACTTCCCCATGGGTGGGGACGTGTGTCATGCTACTGCCATCTGTAGGTGGGTTACATTCACAATTTTGAAATACAAAAAATCTTGAGTTTCAAAATCTTGAGTTCAGGCTCTCGAGATCTGGGAATCTCGAAATTGTGAACCCCCCCCCCCAAACACCACCCAACGCATGACAAATGTGCATGCAGGGGGCAAGCCTCTGCACTCCCCATGTGGGAGGCTGCACCCCCCACACCCTGCAATGTAAATATACCAACTCTGAGATTGCACTACAGCAAGGACAAGTGAAATCTCCCGGTCTGAGCTGTATGCTGATCTCCGTTCAGGATTTCGAAGTTTTAAAACTTGGAACATATGATGAGATTCAAAGTTTTAAGCTTTGAAATTCTGAATGGGACCCCTGGAGTCACATGTGACTTGCATTCCACAACACCCTCCCCATCCAAGGTGTTTACCCCCTCATGTGTCACAAACCACCCCTGTCTGCTGTTGTCTGTCTTGTCTGTCTGCAAGCACATCCTCTCCTACCCACCTTACCTCCCCAAATGTACTTATGTCCCTTCCCCTACATTTCACTCTCACTTAAAGAAAATAATTGGCACCTGTCCCCCCGAAAAAAAAATATATCGTCCCATACATAGTTCTCCATATCATACACGTGTCCACGGGACAGCACTTTTCTGGTCCAATTGGCTTGACAACACAGTTATGTTGTCCTCTCCCTTCTCTTTGGGGTTTGAGAGTCCAGATTAATTTACAAAATCTGTCACAATGCACAACTATTGCTGTACAAGATATGGATAGCTATGGTTCTTTCCTACACCCTTCCTGCACATCCCTAGTTGCCTTTAACTATGTTTTTCCCCCTGATTGCCCTGATTTTACCTCTTTCCTATCACCCCTTTTTCTTTTCTTTATATATTTTTAGTGCGGATTTGTGCAGAGCTAAGCAAAGTGAAGTAGTGCGGTGCACCTCACCTCTTCACTTAGCTAAGCTTAAATGAGCTTTAATGATTAAATGTGTTTATGACATTGTTAGACACGTACAAAAGAAATATCTCTGCCAAGTTTTGAATCCAGGTCCCTCACACCCACAGCCTACTGCATTAACCCACCACAGAGATCTAACATAAACAGGTGTTTCCAGCAAAACATACTGATTGCCACTTACAGTCATTAGGCATGTAACTGAAATAAAAACTAATGGGAAAAATGGGAATGTACCTTGGACTCTGGTGCAATAATACACCAGTAAACAGCAAACGACATAATAATGGATGTGAGGCCTGTGATAGCAGGTATATATGCCCTTTTATCAGCAACTTCTGGAAAGACACCTGTTAATGCAGTAACGGCAAAGTACATGTACAACAGGGACACTGGTGCAGACATACAGATATATAAAGCCATGCACATACTGATGGAATTAGAAATAGTTGTCAAAACCTGTATATGTGCGCGTATATCTTGCAAATATACATGCTTTTGCAGTGACTCAGTAGCTCACTCTGTTAAATGCCTCGCATGCATTACATTTTGCCAAACACAGTCCTGGGTTCAAATCCAATTTTGTGTTTCAGTTCAATTACATTATTGTGAAGACAGCAAGTAATGACTGAGCCATGCAATCCTAATCCGCATAGGTTACTGCTAATTAATGAACTGCTACCCGGTTTTGCAAGTCAGAGGCCTGCAGGTAGGGACACACTGCATGTATCTGTATAGCCTAACTATATGTTGCCTACTAATTTGTTATTGACACTGTTGCATAACAGGCATACCTTAATCACATGCCTCAATTGGACTGTACAGGGTACCCTTACTCTGGCTCTGCCATAAAAACAGGGCTGACACAACTGCCACAGTTACACATATAGCTTGCTGTCCTCAAAAGTGTCCACACTCCCCCATGTGTGCTGCTGCTGCAGCCTTTAGCATACACAGCTGTATGTAAAGGTAGCTGCTACAGACCTACCATACCCCCAGTCCCTTAGAACAAGGGATCCAGACACAGCCATATGTAATGGGGAGTTAAGGCCCAGAGATAGGGACATGTGTAATGGTTTGCCCCTACAAAGACAGCAGTTTGATAGACTAACAGCTATTGCATTAGCATGCATATTCTGACAGGTATAAAGTCTGACACTCAAGTGTGTCTCTTACCTTACCGACCTCAACCCACAATGTTTGCCAGTGAACTGCCAGATGACAATGTCATGGGGACACTGACCCTACATATGAGGTGAAACTGTGGACATATTCCATAAATCTATCCAGTTGACAGTTATGGTACCTACCCTCTGTGATGCTGTACTCTCCACACCTCAGTAATGTCCATCTTAACAACTAAGACAGGGGCCCAGCTCTACATGAAGGCCTTATATATTGCACTGTAGTGGCATGTCATTGGCCAATGATAGTGTAAATCAGCTGTTTTGGCTGCAATTAGCAAATCTAAGCCACAGATTGGTGCAGAGGCAATTACCTGCTAATGAGCAATACCTTAAAAAGGCAAGCAGCTGCTTATGGGGAACAGATCTGTATGAGACTTAAGTCACACAGAGAGCGTATTTCCAAAAGATTACCAGAAGCAAAGTTCAAAAAAGGAGTATAGCACTCCACCAGGTATGTAATAGATTTCTTCATATAATAGGATGCAGATGGGGGGGATGGAGGTATGGGGAATAGAGATTATAACAGTGAGCCTCTCTTATATCTGTAGTAATGACATGTCAGTAATACTCTGCTGTCCTACACCTACAGGCATGCCTCTCAACTGTCCCTGATTTTCAATCACATCTGAGCTCTGTCCCTGTCAATCCCTCCTACAACGGTTGGCTGTTGTATGAAAGCTAGTGGATTACACTTAATACATCATGATAGGTAAGGGTATACACTCCTGTAACGTCAAATGATGTACTGTAATTCACCTCCCTCATTCACTCACTGTCTCACATACATAGTTCTAACATTTTAAATGTGTCCCTGAGTGTCCCTGATGTCCTCTGGCTAAGTCCCTGTTTCTGTTGACATATGTCCCTGTTTGATTGACGTATATGGCCAACATACCTGTCAACCCCTTACAGCGTGAAAGCAGGACAAAGCCATAATTTATGGGGGGGACAAGGCCCAAATGCAGTGACAGTGTTTAAATATTTGTTAGAGATCCACAAGTTTGTGAGAAACTGACCAAAACCTTGAAGCAAACATCCTGACATTCTGCAAACATCTGTATAGTTGAGAGGTATGATTCCCAACAGGGAACATATACAACAACAGGTTTGCATTGTTTTCTGTCATTGTGGCATACTGGTGTTGCTGCACTCTCCCCATATAGTTGTTGTAGTAGCACACTGTTAATTGTCTGGCAGTGGCCATATGACATATCTTTGGGAGTTTGCCCATAGGGGACACACCACAGTAGACTGCAGTGCTGGGTGTTGAAACATACAGTGGAATCTGTCACGGCACACAGGAGCATCCCCAGTATTGCTACTATCTTGGTGGTATCCACACACGTAGAGTGTTGCCAGACTCTGGGGTATGACATGTAAGGGAGCAGTGGATAGTGCAGGCCATTATGGGTGTGCTGGATCTGTGCATAGTGGATGTCCATTTATCTGGTCCTGTAATGTGCTCCCTTTTTGTTGTCTTTCAGGAACCATATACCGCAGGAAGCATACCCCCTTCACAGATGTGGAGAATGACATTATACTGGATAGACTGAGACAGCACCATCAGATTTTGTTGTCCAATGGGAGGCATAATCAGGAACAGCAAGCAGCATTGTGGGCAGACCTTGTGCAGGATGTCAATCAGATTGGCCAACAGGACAGAACCTATGAGCAGGTCCAGCACCGGGTCACATACATGCAGAATGCTATACGACAAAGCGCAGCTGCTGTTGCCAGGTATCGTGCCACCACCAGTGGAGGGCCTGGGACAGAACAACCACTCGCAGCCAGAGAGGAATTCCTGGTGAACCAAAGAACACATGACAGCTCCCAGGCATCCATCATACCATACATGGTGGAGGTGGGTGTAACAGTGTCCACAGCAGAGAAGCGTCCAGGTAAGTATACTGCCTTCACCAGTGTAATACTGTACCAGTCATTGTGCCAAGCTGCACATAGCTGTACATGGGTATTAGGTCTATTTGCATTTGGGGGTAGTTGGAGTTTATGCTCATTTGTGTACACATACTCAAAATGTTAGTAATACAGCCAGTATCACAGTAGCTACTGTACATGTGGATATATGCACATATTACCTTGTAGTGCTGCAACCTTTTGTAGTGCTGACAATACCTCTCCCTCACCTTTTCATAGGTCCCTCAGGTGTGGCCCAAGTCTGTGATCCTATACCTAGTAAGTGTGATACTGTTTTTTAAGGATCATATATACCCTATGAAAGTTAAGGGCTGCCATATTGCTCTATGTACACAAGGTTCATAGACTGGTTAGTCACAAGTGTGTATTTGAACAACCATCGACACATCTGCAGTTATAGTTATGCATGGCTACACAGCCTAGTATACATGAGGCAATTACTCCAGATGCCTGTTCAAACACAAAAGGGAGATGCTACCTATCTGAGGCAGTGACACTAGTATTAGCATATCATTCTCGACATAGGTGTTCTGGGTTTTATATGTAGTTCTATCACATATAGTGTCATATTGCATACCTTACAGGCAGATTGTACTGACAACCTTACCTGGATGTGGCTGAAGTGCATATAATAAAGGGCTTGACTTATCTGTGTATGTTGGTGTGAGGTTGTCTGTTGTGCATAGGCGCGGAGATGAGAAGATGTGAGACTGGTAATGCAGCTGTAGATCCTCATTTGTATGAGTCTGTGTGGATTACCTTACATAAAAAATGCAGGTAGTAATGTACTGATTTTGTCTTGGTTTTCACAGGTGTTGGAGTCTGTCTCCCTCACAACCTGATGTCAGTGGCTCATCAGACTCTGATGATGATGGTAGCCATAGTGAGGCACAGGTGGGGTTGTCAGGGACTGAATCTGTCCCAGAGGTTGACATCCATCTTCTGCCCCCATTATCACTGCACACAGTCAGTATGCCCACACATACTCAGTCTCCAGAGGCCACAGATATTTGACAGTCAGAGGGTGGCAACATTGACCAGAGCAGTGTGGCAACTATGGTGTCAGTGAGTGTAAGCACTGGCCATAGCCAGAGAGCTGGTGAGTTCCCACACAGGTGGATTAACAGAGGTGCTAGTAGGAGGACTGCTGTCCATCCACCATCTGTTGCAGGTGTTACATCAAGGGTCACTCGGCGCATGTTTTGGGCCATCATGGAGCACAGGTACATTCTGAACCCAACACCAGATGGATGCTTAGGGTTATGGATGCAGAACAGTCTGACATCTGTGACTGCCTCCACCACATTGGGAACACCCTGGATTGGTTCACTGATGCAGTGGAGAGATGGTGGGCTGAGACAGTGTCTGTCTTGGATTGGACATTGTCTATGCTGGAATATCTGGTTGGGGTTTGGTGATGGACACATGGACATAGGTCAGCAACACCATCTGCTGAGAGTCCACATGGCAATGCACAGTCACGCTCCTGTAGTGGCAGTACATCCAGCACTACAGAGGAAAGTGTGTTGTCTACACCATGATGTGGCAGGCTATGAGCATGTGATCCTGAGTTGCCCTGGGGGGACACAGCCCAACATTTTGCAGTCACTGTCAGGCACTAGCACTGCATCTGATCTTGGGCATGGCAGTGCCAGTGCTATTCCTGGCAGAAACTGTTCCCATGTTAGTGGCTGGAGACCATGAACTGTCCACTCTACCATGTACGGTCCTCAGCTGTCCAACATACACAATTGTAGGGCTATGTAGGGCTAGCACTGCACTTGAGTGTACACGCACACACTCAAACATCACTGTCACATGCAGGTCACCTACAGGCACACACAGTACCTCTCCATGGCCCATCTAACCTGTGCCCCTCCAGACTTACACACATGCTGTTAACTGTTTGGCACAGCCTAGGCCTCCGGTGCCCCCACACCACACCCTGTGCATGTGATGATACCTGTGCCACATCCCTGCCATCTGTGCCATCAATGCAGGGAAATGCTACTATGTGTCTGATTCACAGGGTGTCTGTATCACTTGACATGTACCTGTGTCATGCAGTATTGTTTTGCCATGCCACTTGTTGTTGGCCACAACAGATATTGTATGCTGGCATATGTCATGACTATAGATCACACTTTGTGTATATTTGTTGCACGATGTTGGACTGGCGGGAGTGTTACAGAATGACAGTTGTGTCATGGCTCTTTGTATGTTTCTGTTCCAGAAGTTGGAGGGGGTACATTATGGACACATGGCAGCAATACAGTGACACAGGATGGCATGCCAGCACAGCAGAAATATGACATCAGCAAGGTACAGCAGTACACATGCATGGCTCCCTAGATCCATATGTGTAGAACAGTCTATCAGGAAGAATGGGGGCAGTCAGCATATTCATGCATTCATACTTTGTGATAAGGTCTGCTCAGGGGCGGCTCGTGCTATCGGACTGCCGGACTGCAGCCCTCCCACCTACAAAAATCAAAAGAAAAATCTTTAAAACTAAAAAACAAAAACAGAAAAAAAAAAAGCACAAGTCCTGACTCCTCTGCGCATGCGCAGACACATTTGGAGACCTCAGACTGCCTTTATCAGCAGTTCAGGTAGACATAGACAGGTACCCAGCAATCATTGCTGCAAATGCACCCAGGAATCAGTGCAGTGACGACCGCACAGAAGAGGAGGTCTGGACTGCTTCGGCTGCAGGCAGACCCAATGACTGAGAGAGGTGAGCTGGCATCCAATGAGGACTGAGAGAGGTGAGCTGCTCTGCTCTTGCGGGACATTCATTGCACGGGCTCAGTCTGTAGCTTCAGGTTGCTGGCTGGATGCTTCGTTCATGACAGCAGGTAAGTGAAGGCTTGCTTTGTTCAGTCACTGCATCCGTGAAACTGTGTGTGAAGGCTTGCTTGCTTCGTTCATTGTGTGTGAAGGCTTGCTTGCTCCGTTCGTTGTGTGTGTGTGAAGGCTTGCTTGCTCCATTCATTGTGTGTGTGTAAAGGCTTGCTTGCTCCATTCGTTGTGTGTGTGTGAAAGCTTGCTTGCTCCATTTGTTGTGTGTGTGTGAAGGCTTGCTTGCTCCGTTTGTTGTGTGTGTGTGAAGGCTTGTTTGCTCCATTCATTGTGTGTGTGTGAAGGCTTGCTTGCTCTGTTCATTGTGTGAAGGCTTGTTTGCTCCGTTCGTTGTGTGTGTGTGAAGGCTTGTTTGCTCCATTTGTTGTGTGTGTGTGAAGGCTTGCTTGCGCCGTTCATTGTGTGTGTGTGAAGGCTTGCTTGCTCTGTTCGTTGTGTGTGTGTAGGCTTGCCCGTTCGTTGTGTGTGTGAAGGCTTGCTTGCTCTGTTCGGTGTGTGTGTGTGTGAAGGCTTGCTTGCTCCGTTCGGTGTGTGTGTGTGTGTGTGTGTGTGTGTGTGTGTGTGTGTGTAATGCCCCAGTTACTATATACTGGTGGCTAGAGAGAGCAAATGGTGGTGGATAGAGATACTCAGGCTTGAACCCTGTACCTCGGATGCAGGTGGCAAGGACCTGAATTCCCTATCCACCAACATTTCTAAACAAATTTGCAGATTTTTGCCTCATATTTGTTCTGTTCCTCATAAAATCTGTGGTTTCTGTATCTACATTTTTCCTTGCAAAGTCTGTAGTGTAGTGGTACACTGGTAGCATTGCTGCCTAACAGCTGCAGGCTTTCTGGTTTGATTCTTGGCTGGGTTGCCTTCTGTGTAGTGTCTGCATGTTTTCCCATCTTGCAAAGATATGATTGGCATTTCTCTCTGCTCTGCTGAAAATTGTCTTTTGTTCCAAGTCAGACTAGTTTCCTGGTTAAATGTTTAGTTCCAAGTCAGACTAGTTTCCTGGTTAAATGTTTAAAAAATAAAAGGCATTTAAATTTCAGACTTCATATTCTTCAGAAAGTACATAGTAACACAAAATTGTTCTAGCAGTTGTCTAAGTTTATAACATGGATATTTGAAATTTGTCCCTATTTTTGGGACTGTATTCCCCCATTATTGGCTTTGTCCAGGTATGTTGTGCTAAGGTTGAGAGTTATCTATGGTGAGAACTGTATTCATTGAATGTTTGGGGGCTGTATTCACCCACATTACTGGCTTTGTCCACATGTTTTTTGCTAAGAGGTTGAGAGCTATAGTGAGAACCGAATTCACTGAATATGTTTGGGGGCTGTATTCCCCCCATTATTGGCTTTGTCCAGGTATTTTGTGCTAAGGTTGAGAGTTATCTATGGTGAGAACTGTATTCATTGAATGTTTGGGGGCTGTATTCCTCCCCATTACTGGCTTTGTCCAAATGTTTTTGCTAAGAGGTTGAGAGCTATAGTGAGAACTAAATTCACTGAATATGTTTGGGGGCTGTATCCCCCCATTATTGGCTTTGTTCAGGTGTTTTGTGTCAAGAGGCTGACAGCTATGCTGAGAAATGAATTCGCTAAATGGTAGCCATTTAAGTTTGTCTTCCTCTCTTTTACAAAACAGCTGATTTGGCATAGTGGTATGTTTCTCTCACTGTTTTGCACAGGGTCCCCTGGGTTAAAGACGTGGCAGTGAAATGTATGGTGGTAACACAGCATTTTATTCAAGCAATTTTTCAACATTATACAAGCAATGTTTAAAATGTGTCTCTGGTTTTTGGGCTTTTGTCCCCCCCCCCCAATAAATTTCGGCTTTTTCCAGATTTCTTGTGCTGCAAAGTTCAGAGATACAACTGCGTGTCGAGTAGATTTTACAAGGAGCTGAGAGCTGCAGGGGAACAAAACTTTAGTGCTGCTTATTCTGAGTCTGCTTGCATTAATAGCACAACAGGTAGTGTGCTTGCTTTTGATGCAGAAGGTTGCGGGTTCTACTCCCACAGTAGATAGATGCATTGCTAATACTGTACTGTGTTGTAAAGTGGGTGGATGCTGCAGTCCTTTTTGGCAAAGATACCTAGAGTAGTAACTATGAACCTGAACCTGTTATCAGTTTTCCATACAGTCCCTATTGCGATATTACTAGCTTTTTTTTTAATGTATGCAACATAGGCAATTTATTCCTCAAGGGCAAAAGGCACTTTATTTGTAGATGAATAAACAGTGACATATAAAGTTGTTTGCTAGCAGCAACCTCTTCATTGTTACAGATTTCTTTAATGTGGAATTATTTAGATGACTTTTACTACTTCAGAGATTGTGCATATTTACTGATACTGGTGGAATGTGGAAGGTTGAGTAGACTTTTATGATGGAAATGTTCTGAATTTGGTAGTTTTGTCATTGGTGCATGCATTTTGTTTCATTGTTTACTGGAAAAATGTTCAAAACAAATTAAAAATGCTGTCTAACAACTGTATTGTACAAGGAATATAATTTAGTAGAATCAAGAAGGTGTATCAAAGAGCACATGTATGATTCATGTACAAGGGGCCTATGATTTGAAAACAGCCCAAAGTTAATCTTTATCTGCCACTGGCAAAATGTATTTTCTTTGAATGTGGGTTTCAATGCTGTTTCATTAAATGTGAGTTTCAAGGGCAGAGAAGTTTTTAATGCTAAGCCTGTTTTCATTGTGAAACTGCGTTGCTTTGTTTAGCAGATGTCTTAGTGTTTGTGCTGTAAAATGCAAAATAAAAATTTCAAATGAAATCCAAATCATCATAGAAGTAAAGCAGTATGCACATTAGTGTTTATGGTAAATGGAGTGAAATAGCCAAGTAATGGATCATTGGAATGGCTGCAGGGGGGAGGGCTCCATTCGACCATGATTTTGTGAGGGGGAAGGATGGCAAACTCAGACAGCCCCAGCTGAAGTATACCTCCCAACTGTCCAGATTTTCACAGAATGAATAGATTTTTGCTTCTTATTTTTGGTTTGTACCTCATAATATTTGTGGTTTTCTGGAAAATCATTTAGGAATTAAGTCACTAAATAATGACACACTGAGTTTCAGACTTCATAACCTTCAGAAAAATGCATTCTAAAGTAAGACCTGTTATTCTATCAACTGTCTCAGTTTATACAAGAGCAATTTTTAGTACTGTTTATATGTTCCCCCAATATATTTGGCCTTGTCCAGATTTATTGCATTAACAGGTTGAGAGGTACATGCAAATAAATTGCTTTATAGAATTAGGCATAGCCAAACCTCTCAACTGTCCCCGAATTTGGCTCAAAATGTTGCTCTTCCCCTAATAATCCCTCTGCAAAATAGCAATTTTGGAAGAAAACATGGAGGGTTTACAATTAAGAAATAACTGTAATAATCAGAGTTATAGATACTTTTATTTCAGAAATGCATGTGGATTCTTTTATTTTGTCAGCTGCTCAAGTTAGCAGTACTATTATTAAAAAAGTGTCCCTTCTTTGACAGGTTCCCAGCTGTATTGTGTGGCTATTTTATATTTTTGCATCCCATTTTTGGTTCATTTTTCATAAAATTGTTTTTTTAGCAAATTAGTGTAAATCATTAAAGACTGAAGTTAGAAAATAATGACAGACATTTGAGTTTCAGATTTCATATCCTTCAGAAAATTCATACTAATGCAAGACCTACTATTCTATTATCTTTCTAAGTTTATAAGAGCAATATTTAAAAATTGTCCTTATTTTTGGGCCTTTGTCCCACTTCTATGTATGGCTTTGCTCTGAGGGTGAGAGGTATGACAAATGTGTCAGGGCCATCACAGTCAGCCAGAGACATTTCAAATTGTGACCTACTTGTTGCACCCCACTCCCCCATGTAGTGACTCTGGATGTGTCCAAGCAAGGCAAAGAGCAGTTATGCAGTGTAAATGTGCAGGGTATCCCCCCATCCAAGGTAGACACAAGTACTACAGTGGTTTTTCATCTGTTCTTGATTTTGCAGAATGGTCTGGTTTCTGTCATATTTTTGTACTGTTGATTTATGCTTATTACTCAAAGTGCCTGTTGCTCTGTGTTTTAAGTAGCAATGCTTTAATGACCATCAGGTATGCTTGTCTGAGATCATAACATGCAAGTAAGCTTTAATAAACATATTGTTAAAGAATTGCCAACATTGAAGCCTTTCTGTTGTTGCCATGCAGAGAATACTTAACTAGATAATGTATAAGCGTTGGGTATTGAAATGCATATGACAGTATTTGTAATAAAGGACAGGATTACATTGTTTTAAGAAGCTCATTACACTTGTTGGAGACTTCTAATCATCTCTGCAGGCTTTACACATAAACTAAACAGAATGCCAATCATGTGGTCCATAACCTGTACAGTAATCCTTTAAGCAATGTATCTTGAGCTTGTTTGTTTTTCATTTTTCACTTTGATCATGTTTTCCCCATGAAACAAGTAGATAGTTGTCAGGCAGCAGGTCTTTTTTTTTGGATAAGAAGCATTTTTACAAGTGGGGGCATCAGAGATTGCTACTTTCAGCATGTTACTTGGTACTTTAATAAAGCTGAATATAAATTATAATTAGAACTGCAGTGCAAGGAGAAGCGGTTTGAGTTGAGTGCTGCTTGTTTTTCTTATACTTTATTTTGACTGGCATTCCAGTAATGTATTTAAAAAGTAATTTATCTTTTCATGCCTCACAACCTTTTTGTTTCCATCTAGATATTAAGTAAACTGTCAAGCAGCCAATGCATTGAAATATTTTTATTCTTTTACACTTAATTTGTCTTGATTGAACTCTCATAATGAGGGTTTGGCACACAGGGCAGCATATTTAATTAAAGTTTAGTTTTTGTGGTTTTGAGCATAGCTCCTCTCCTTTCTAGTTGTCCACACCCCTTCCCATTGACCTCACCCATTCGGCTATCTCCTGCAGCTCCCCCTTTGATTTGAAGTCACCAGCCGCCATTGGGTCTGCTACCCTTGCACATGTCACCTGGGTTATCTGACCTTAGAAATCTAGAAGGTGTGGTGATGGTGTTGACACATCTACAAATATCCTGTGTCCAGGTCAGACAGGTGGCAGACATCAGTTATGATTATGTATAGGAGGGCAATGTAAGGCCAGCAGCTAGTCACAGGGCCAAAAAGTGCATAACCATTGCATGAGAATGGCTCATAAGTGCATATCTCTAGCACTGCACAGGGATATGTTTACAATGCACACAGAGTGGGCTGCTGTGAGAGTAGAACCCCTACCTATTTACTGTTGTGCACAACAGCTTGCAGTACTTATCACATGCGCCACAAAGTTTATCTGGTATTCCAATGTCAGCCAGTGCTCCTAAAGTGGATGACATCAACAGACCTTGTAGGGGAGAGCAATGAAGAGGCCAGCAGCAAGTCACAGGGCCATAAAATGCATAACTATAGTACAGAGATAGCCCATATGGGCTTGTCCATAGTGTTGCATAGGGATATAGTTACACATACACAGAGTTGGCTGCTGTAAGATTAGAATCCTACCTATTTACTATTGCATATTATAGCTTGAGTACTTAACGCATGCACCATGAGTTAGATCTGTTGTATATGTGATTGCAGGCACAGTACTTGTGGAGTATGCAAAGTAGCCTTGTGTAAGACAGCATGTGTGCCCTGTAGAGTGATATTGTTTGGCACTGTTATTGTAACCAGTGTCCTAGGAGCAGGAGCTTGTCACTATTCCTGATATGTGTGTACAGTTAGCAGTATGGCCATATGTGGCTGGCTGAAGTTGTAGATAGGCAAACATGTGGCCAGGGACAATATGGCCTGTTGAAGGCATGCCTTGAACTATTGTACAGTACAACACCTGCTCACCTGTGTCTGTCTACAAGGTGACATTCACAGGCAGAGGGGTCTGTGGGTGAGTTGATTATGTACTGTTGCGACCTTGGTTTGGTTCATTTGGGCAACTGTTTTGAAATGTGAGTACAGATAACCTCAGCATTCCGAGGGTATGGGGGAAACCCATACATCCCTCCCCCCCACACACACACACGCATATGTATATATATATATATATATATATATATATATATATATAAATGTGTATAACAGAGGTGTCTGTATAAATGTTGCTGTGTGTGTACATACAGACGTATTTCCACAGATCAGACCTTTGTGAACAAGAGGCAACAGAATTCTATTCGAGTTAGCTAACTGTAGGAGCATTCTCAGTGGGACTGTTAGTACTTACAAGGTGACTTCAGACCAAAGCTACCTGCACTCCAGGCCAGGATTTAGTGTGCTGCAGATATTGGCAGCTGCACCTGTTTCCGACATAATAATGTAATTGACAGGATCTGAACTGAAGCGGCGAAACCCCAGCACTTCTACAGAACTTTCTGACATTGTCCATGGCATTCCCTGGATGTGTGCTGTAATTAATATGTGACTGGGGTACATAATCTAACACCACATACAGACATACAGGGTGACAGTCTGCAAACCTCTCACTGTACATGTTTTTTCATAATGTCCAGCATTTCACCCTATATGTCTGGTCTGTTCCTCATACATTTGTGGTGTTCCAGTAAAATGTTGTATAATGCAGTCAGTGAATAGTACTAACTACAGACAAACATTTGAGTGTTGGACTTTATATCCTTCAGATATTCTGTTGTTATGCAACCCGCTTTTATACTAACCAGCTTCTAGGTTAATCAGAGCATCTGAATGTCTGTCTCTAGTTTTGGCCCTTTATCCCCCACTATCTCTGGCTTTGTCCAGCTTTTATGCACAGATTATGAACAGATTAAGGAGTATGACTGGGAGAACACCACCATACAACTACCTCACATACAGAAGATGTGGATACTGCCAGATTCAAACCATCAACACCATCACCCATCTAATGTCCCTAGCCTACTGAGCCATACAGGCTGCCAGAAAGAGACATGTCATTCATCACACAATCAATAACATACAGACATACTTTGTCACTCCTGCATTACATGAGACATAGAACATGTGGCCAGGTTCAATGTAACAGCCCTGGAATTGGCTGGTCTGCTGATATATCACTGCAGATTTACTATTACAGCAGTTGTATAGGTACACTGACGTGTTGGGGTTGGGGGATAACCAGCCCATGCTCTCCTGGCATAGACAGTTGTACACTGTCGTGTGACCCCACTGTTTGCCACCTCCCTTGCATAATGTAGTGGATTTTTCAGCCATGTGGCCTAGTGCATATTATGGAGCACATACTATTGGACAGAGTACCTCTTGTCCCATGTGGCTGTTAGATCTCTCCAAGTAGCCCAGTAGCCTACTATATTCCCTTGCATACATGCGGCACGTCCATACATATGCTACCATATTCTAGTACCCCTTACAAGTGGTGAATAGGTGAGTGACTTACCTTGTGAATGCAGCAGTTGACAGACCTGTTGCTTGGGGCTGTTTGTGTCTAATGCACACAGTACACAGCCAATACATGGTTAGGTAGAGGTTGTGTGGGCTGGCTAGGGCCCTAGGTTGTCAGTGCATGTGATATGCATTATCTTTTGGCCAAGGCCAGGGCATACTGGGCATGCCTACGTCTGCCTACAAGGACAAGGTCAGGGCTTTCCCCTCAGAGTCCCCTGTGGGTGTGGCTGTGGTGACCTAGGCGCTGATGGGGGGCTGTGTATTCCTTCTCTTTGCTGATTCTGCTATAGCTGTCCCACAGGATCATATTGTGTAGCATGGTACATACTGTGAACATCTGGGCACATGTGGCTGGAGAGTACAGCAGGACTCCACCAGATATGCTGAGGCACTGGAACCGTGACTTCAGCAGCCCAAACACATGCTCTATGATGTTTCTAGTTTGGGCATGTGCCTTATTATGGCTTTCTTCCATGGGTGTGTGTGCATTTCTGATGGATGTCATCATCCATGGTTCAAGTACGTAGCCAGCATCCCCCAGTTAGTGGCCATGTGGGATGTACTCCTAGCAAATATCTGGCACGCTGTGATGTGTGCCAGATATGGGAGTCATGATAACTGCCAGGGCTGCCAACACACACATTCGTGATAATGCCCTGGGCATTGCACATGAACTGGCAGTTGATTGAGTGATACCCCTTGTGGTTGACATAAATTCTACCCTCCTCACCAGGTGGTGCCTTGATGTGTACATGAGTGCAATCTATGGCACCCAGTACCTCAGGGTAGTGTGCTACATGGTAGATGTGTTGCATACTGCTGGCCCTTACCTCAGCGGTGAGAGGAAAATAAATGTGCTCACTGGCATGTGGTAACATGGCATCCGGAAACTGGTGGAGTACCCTGGATGCTGATGCCTGTGAGACCCCATCATGTCCCCAGTTGGTCTTTGAAATGTACCTGTAGCTAGTATCCTAAGAGCTACAAATACCTTTATTTCCACTGGGATGGATTCCCCTCTGTTGGCTCTGAGTGTGAGTTGAGGTCAGCAGAGCTCAGCGAGTTTTTGTAGTATGTCCCTGTCCACCCTGTAGTACTCTAAAATCTCCAGCTTATGTAGATTCTGGAAGGTTACCCTAGACCTGAACATTCTTCTCCTTCTCAGTCTGTGCCTATGGTCAGCAGCAGCAGCAGCATTGACCTCAGCATCAAGCACACACATATGTAGCAGATCTGCAGCAGCCCCTAGTATTCCTTCAGTTAAAACTCCCAAGTCTGTACTCCACTGGTGCAGAGGAGGGGGTGAAATCAGATTATAGGGTGTAAGCAACCTTTATAGTGCTCTGCTGTAGGTGTAGCCTTTGTGATTGGCTACCTATGATACATTTCACCTGCTAAGTACATCATTAAGGACTGTTAATGGCCCTAGTTTAGGTGAAACAGGGGTCATCAGTAATTAAGATATCATTCCTTTCTCAACCAATTTTTTTTTTTGACCGCCTCCCTTGCTCAGCACTGCGGCACTCTTTGGAAACATGTGTCACAAAGGTAAACAGTGCTCAGCACTCAGTGTATATGCCCCCATGAAGGGTCATGCTCAGTACGTATTTTGTGAAAATTGGTGTGTATGGTTTGTAGTGTTTAAAGAAAAGTATAAGAATGTTTTTGACAGCAGAAAAAAACGAGAAAGAAAAGTAAAAACGAATATGAAAAAATAATCAAAGAGCTTCAAATAAAAAATAAAACCAAAAAGAAAGAAAAAGAATAACCAAGACAAAAAGGAAGTTCTAGAACAACAACAGAAAGCTAAACATCTGTTATTTAGGCAAATGTTTTTCTCAAAAGGTAAGACAGAGGAGGTAGCTCCTTATTTTGGAAAACAAGTATGTGTATAAGAAGAAAGAATGATGAAGAGGGTGGTATAAAGAAACAGAAAAAATGGAAGTAGTGGAAATATTTGTAGTTAAAATGTAAACAAAGAAAGAAATTGCAAAACAGAAATGCTGTGTTAAATGACTGAAGATAATAAGGCACAAGTGGAAAAGGAGATTTCCATGGAAGAAATACCAGGAAGTAATATAGGAAGGGAGAAAAGAGACATCACCAGGATTAGACAGACTAAATTATGAGTTTTACAAGAAAAGGTACATGTTAGCATGGTGAACAGCAGCCCTAATCACATATTAATGCTGCTTCTTGTACTTACATGAATACAAGCAGCGTTTTGTGGCCAGCAAAAGTGTTGTCGGTGAAGAAACCATGCAGGGCAGCACAAATACAGAAAGAAGATTAATAGCTTACCAATGGGCAAACTTGGTCAGTGAAATTATACAGACAGCCACAATGACTACCAAGGGTGAAAATACTGCAATAAATGCAGTAATAGCACATTCGAAAAGTGTGCCCAGTGCAATGTGCAGTACAACAATTATATACAGAATGAAATAATAGAGGGGGGGGGGGGCGTCATTGGCAAGGGAAAATACAATTGAAACATAATGCTAGGTAGGGAAAGTGTGCTGATGAAAACGGGCACAGACATGAGTGATAGGAATGAAGAAAGAGGAAGAGGACATGATAAATAAAGCAATGTACCCAAGATAGGATATGTCAAGGTATCCACACTTCCATGACATGTCAGTAGCATAACATTAACCACATATGTATATAGCACAGTACATACTGTTGTTTATACCTCCTGTGAGAGTACTTTTATCATCACACAGGATAGTACATTTATTTGATGGTCACAAACATTTACATGTTAATGGAGATGAATGGTTGTGATATGGTCATCACTGACATTCTCACTGGAGAGGACATTTAGGGAGGACGGTATAGACAATAGGGGGTATGTGCATATTGGGAAGTTCTGCAAAATGACTTGCTTGAATATGACTGAAATGTTAGCATACCTCTCAATCAATCCTGGACACATAGCAGCTGGCTCATGGACAACTGTAGACTGAAGTAGACACAATGAGGGACAATTTTAAATATTAACACCATTAATCTGTGACACTGACAAAATGTGGGAGTTTAAGTTCTTATACATGCAAAGCAGGAACAGATGTGCACAACTGTAATGATTGTCAGTATTATATAAGAGGAGTTCACCACCCTTTCTCCCAAAATTACCTATTTTGGAGGAGTTAAGAGGGACAGTGTTAAACCTGGAGTTGAAATAAGGTGTAATCCTGGCCAGTTGAGAGATTTGCCTGAACAGTAAGCCAGAAGCCATGCCTGCAAGAATCAAACCCATGCCATCAATAAGCTGTGTATTTTCTGGGTGCAACACAGGAAGATGTATCACACATGCACCTTGTAGAACACTTTGAAGGGAAGTGTGCACTGTCATATCCAAATGGGTATGCATCCAAAAGAAAAGTTCCATATGGCTGACGAGATGTGTGGGAGCTCACTGTAACAAATGTGATATACTTGACTAAGGCATCCCTGGTTGACATAGGTGTCAGCCATATGGATAACAACACTTGCAAGCAACACACTATTATGAGTGGATTCCCTATGCATAGCTGGGTATTACATGCATCTGCCCTGTGTAATGCCAATGGATATCATCTAAAGCTTCTGCAATTGATGTGTGAACTAAGAAGTGATCCATTATCATGAATGGTACAGCAGTATTTGAGACTGATACCAATATCTCAACTATGCCCATGTGTACAGAAACGAATGCAATACAAAGTCTAGCATCAATGAATGAGGAAGCTGGCAGTGTGATATTGCTCACTTACAAAATCATAAATGGAGGACACCCGATAAATACATGTGAAACCTCAAGACATGTACCACACAATCACTGTCCACCTGATACTGCCAGTAAAAATGTTATAGTACCATGAAATCCTGACATGCATGTATATGCTTTCATACAAAATTTCAAGTGGTAATACTGATGTGATGTACTAGTACAACTGTGACACCATACAGTCACACTACAGCTGTACCTTGGATACAATTGGACTTCATAGGTTCATAGGTTCCTTGGAAAGTACTAGGCTAATATTCCAAGATCCCATAAAAGCCTAGCCATATTTAACATGAGCTTCACAATTTTTAATTCCTGATTGAATGACAAACACACAGGTATGAGCCTAGTCTATGTTACTTAAGATAAACTGCCTCTATCCATGAGGAACATGGGTCTGACACCAGGAGTACAGTTACAATTAACCATCCATTGATCTAGGTTGCACTTGAAGAGGTTCAGGAAATCTTTTTGCTTTATATAACTGGGAAGCTTGTCCCAGAGAAGGAGTAATGTCTGACAGATGTATCTCTCTCTCCAGCATTATTTATTATGTCAGAGGCTAGAGTAACATCCTTGGAATGAGTGACCGTCATGCAGTTTCCTTTACCAATGTGTAACATTTCCATCACTGCTGGATTGGAGACTGTGCTGTAGGCCAGACACAGATTGTCCCTTAGTAGTATGTAGGAGAAAGAATACAGTGATAGGGCTTTCAATATTTTTGTGTAGGACTTGTATTTTATACCCTGTATTTTCTTTGTGCAAAAACTCTGGGGTTGCTCTAGCTAGCTGCTGCAGATGTGTAGTGAGGTACATGCGAAAGGCTGCATTGTAATCAATTACTAGTGTGATGATGGCTGAGTACAACATAATTATAATGTCCTTTGATCTGGATGCAATGCCCATATGTATGAGTTGTGCCACATAGAAGAGATTTGTCACCTCTGTGGACACATGGTGGTCGAATTTCCAATTATTATCCACCTGAGTACCCAGATCGCATAACACTGGGTCTACTCATAGGGGTGTGCTGTCTATATTGTAATTAGCTTTTGTATTTGCTTTCCATACGGGAATAATAATGCTTTATTGGCCAATTAGTGTTTCTCCATGGATGTGCCAATAATCATTTGTGTGCTTTTTTTACTTTGTGCAGAATATCAATAGTGTTAGTGGATTCAAGGATTGTCCACAATTTGCAGTCATCCACAAAGTTGGTCAGACAAAGGCTGTGTAAGTTTGCAGTGACTTCTGAGAATTAAACACCAAACAAGAAAAGGCCTAGTAAAGAACCTGTGGTACTGCTTTGGTCACTGGCCTCTTGCTAGAGGTGAATTCACACACTTTGGTTGACAGTATGTGTCTTGTCAGTGAGCCATTTGGTTAACCACTTGTAGACATAGGGGTTTATGCCCAGTTGAGACATTTTCTCTGTATTACCTGGGCATGCAATTGTGTAAAATGCCTTTGCAAGGTCAAGTTAGGCGGAATCCAGTTGAGACATTTTCTCTGTATTATGTGGGCATGCAGTTGTGTAAAATGCCTTTGCCAGGTCAAGTTAGGCAGAATGCAGTCTTTCCCTCATCCATGTCCTTGGTGACCTTCTCAAAGAATTCAACTAGATTTACCAGACATGATCTAGCCTTTATGAATGAAAAATGGGTTTGGAGCACAGTCAGGAGATGACCAATGTTCTTGTTGGTAAGGTCCATGGTGATTCTTTCCATTGCCTCACAGATGAGGCTAGTCAGGCTCATGTGTCAATAAGTCACTGTGTTGGCTGAAGGTCCATCCTTGTTCAGACACATAACTATTACTGTCCACCATTCTGCCAGAACATAGCATGTGTTTAAGTTGTGGTTAAGTGGGAATCCAACTGTGTCTGCTATGTCAGATTTTCAGTTGAAAAGGCAACCTGGGATGTTGTCAGGACCCGCTGATGCCATTATTTTAACCTTAGAGAGTGTACTGATGAGTTGCTCTGTTGAGAAAATAAGCTGAGTAATGTTTACATGTAGACTTTGGGGTGACAACCAGTGGGGATAGGGTGTTGAATTTGATCAAAATTTTATTTAGCTGGTTGTCTATTGCCTGCAGTTGAGTATATGTGGTGCCATCCTCAACCATCTCTGTGAATAGCCGCAGCTTTCCCTAAGATTTTGTACTCAGTTAAAATATGATTTGTGACAATACCTCCAAATACAACCTTGGGTATGCATCACATGCCACACAGTGTAACTGTTAACACAGCCACACAACTGTAACTATTTCATGTGATGACATCAGTTATACAACATATGCATATAAGTTTATCATTGGATAGGTGTGTGTGACAGCCTTGATAACATATATGGACATATAACAAATGAGGTAGGTGTGGTTCATGCACAACAGTTAAAGACACAAACATACCTCTCAACTGTGCAGATTTTCATGGAATGTCTAGATTTTTCATTTATATTTTTTATCTGGTTTTCATAAAATTGTGTTTTTGGGGGCAAATGAGTGGCAAATCATTAAAGACTGAAGTTAGAAAATAATGACAGACAATTGTGTTTCAGACTTCATACCCTTCAGAAAATTCATGCTAATTGAAACCTTTTATTCTATAAACTTTCTGAGCTTGTAAAATCAATATTTAAAAATTGCCCCTATTTTGGGGGCCTGTATCCCACTTTTATATATGACTTTGTCCAGATTTCTTGCTCTAAGAGGTTGAGAGGTATGGACTCAAATGCTGACAGCCACACAATGCTTCTGGGAACACCTGAATATTCCAAGTGAATAGCAACACAACTGTGCATGCAATGAATTCCACAAGGTTGCAAGTGAATCTGAACTTGTTGTATGTTTCTGTCTATAACAGCATTATAACATGTGGATGAAACAAGACGCATGGCCCATGTAATCAGTGTGATGTAATATTGTTATATATAGCATTTCATCATGGTATGTATACACATGTACACCTCTGCCATACTGCAATTGACACAGTGATGGTTGAATGACAACTGTGTGGAATGTTGATATACTCCACTACAAGAATACATGCCTTACTAAGGCAACTATATAAATAACATCAACCCATGTCAACTTTTCTTAGGAGGCATATTACTACAGCTGTCATCGAAGGAACATGTAATCAAATGGCAGCAATGGCCATCAATGCATTACTTCAAATCACAGATGGGAATACACTGTTGCAGGGCTACCGTGCATCCACACCTCAGCATAGCACTTGTGGATGACAGCAACATAGACATGTGCAATGGTTATAGTGTGATAGGAAATTACTAGGCTAATGACCAACATCACATAAAATCCAAGCTATTATTATACCATTTAAAAGAAAATCTCTATACCTATATGATGGAATATAGTAGTGGTACGTGCATATGTGTGCAAGTGTTTGTATTACATACTGACTTGGTCCATATATGACATGTGCACCACTCCATGATGGAATTAGCAATCACACATCCAGTGGTCTGGAAATGTCTTGCAAAGGGTCATGGAAGGGCTCTGCTTGATGATGTGTGCATGCATAGGTTCATAGGTTCATAAGTTCATACTAGGCTATCTGCCCTAGGGCACTTATAAGCCTAGCCAGAGTGTGTTTGGCTTTCGCCAGCCATTTTAAACTTATTTTGCTATGCCCTTTTTCGAGGTTAGTATACTGTGCCTCTGTCTAACAGTGACACAGAAGTGATACCCGGGGTAAACCTACGATCTCCCATCCACTCATCAAGATTCCTCTTGAAGAGAGTCAATGAGGGACTCTGCCTAACCTGAACTGGGATTTTATTCCAGAGTGAAGGGAGCCTCTGGGTTATGAATCTGTCCCTCCAGCACGTCCTATTTATTTCAGTGCTGAGGTTCAAGTCTCTCGAGCGCGTAGCTCGATGGGATTTGGATTTTCTGAGGTGCAGCATGTCCATTAATTCTGGGTTGGACATGGCTTTATACGTCAGGCACAGATCGCCTCTGAGCAGGCAGTATGCCACTGAGTAGAGCTGGAGTTTCTTTAACCGGGCAGCATATGGCATCTGTTTGAGCCCTTTGATCCTCTTGGTGAGGTACTTTTGGGGTCTTTCCAGTTGCTGCAGGTGTCTGGTAAGGTACATCCCAAAAGGGGCATTGTACTCAATTATGGGCCTGATGAGGGATGAGTAAAGAGGCATGATGGCCTCCCCTGATCTAGATGTGAATCCCTTCATGATTAGGTGGGCTATATAAAATGTTTTTCTAACCACTTTGGCCATGTGGTTGTCAAATGAGAGATTGCTATCAACTTGGGTCCCCAGGTCCCTAATTACTTCTTCTGTACTTAATGGATTACCACCTATGTGGTAATTTGTGGGCACTTTGTTTTTGCCAAAGGGGATGACTATACACTTTTTGGCGTTTAGCTTGAGGCCATGGCTCTGGCACCAGTTGTCTGTTTCTATGAGGCCCTTTTGGAGGATGCTTGTGTCAGCTGGAGAGTCGATTATGGCGCCCAGTTTGCAGTCATCTGCGAACTTGGTCAGCCACAGTCCTTCCATGTTCGCCTGTACCTCCGAGAAATATATAACGAACAAGAGAGGTCCCAGGACTGAGCCTTGTGGGATGCCACTTGTAACTGGTTTGGAGACTGACATGGCTCCAGCAATTCTAACCATGTGGGTTCTGTCCTTGAGCCAGTTTACAACCCATCTAGTGACATAGGGGTTTATATTTAAGCTGGTGAGCTTATCTATAATGCCCGAGTGGGGTATTGTATCGAAGGCTTTTGCGAGGTCCAGGTAGGCTGTGTGGACCACCTTCCCCTCATCAATGGCCTTGGTGACTGTTTCAAAGAAATCGACCAGGTTTAAGAGGCAGGATATGCCCTTAACAAAGCCGAACTGGGTAGGATCCAGTGTCTGTAGGTCCCCAATATCTTTATTTATGAGGTCCATGATGATCCTTTCCATAGCTTTGCAGACCAAGCTAGTCAGGCTTATGGGGTGATAGTTTCCAAGATCCGTTGAGGCACCACCTTTGTGGAGAGGGACCACTGTTGCTGTACGCCACTCTTTGGATACATATCCTGTAGTAAGGCTGAGATTGAACAGTAGTTTTATGTTTGGGTTTAGTTCTTCTTGGAGTTCATGTAGGACACAGCCCGGGACACTGTCTAGTCCCATTGATGCTGTGTTTTTTGCTTTGGAGAGGGCGGCTCTTACCTGAGCATCTGAGATGTCAGGGGGGTAGCACTCTGCTGGGATAGATATTTGCCCTTTTGGTGGTGGGGGGGGAGTTTGCGCTGAACCTGTCAGCTAGGATGTTGGCAATGTCTGTGGGTTCGGTGTATTTTTTGTCATTTTGGACTAGTTTTGAGCATATCTGGGAATTCCCACCCAGGTTCCTAACATAACTAAAGAAAGCCTTGTGATTATCCTTAGTGTCCTGTGTAATTTTTCTCTCGAAGCTGGCCTTAGACGATTTTATGAGTGCCCATAGTTTTTTGCTAATACTGATCAGAGATGCCTTCCCTTTTTGGGATTTTGCTCTGCCATGTAGTAGCTTCCTCCTTCTATTGTATAGTTTGTTTATGGCTGGAGTCCACCAGATAGGACGTCTGCCTTTGGAGGATTGGGTCTTGGTTTTATTTGGGATTGCATGATCCATGCATTCCTGAAGGTGTTCATAGAATGCGTTTATAAAGGATTCTGCGGTCTGGGCCGTATTTTCCACAGGCCCGGGGGCTTTGAAGGATTCCACCTCGATTTTGAGGAGTGTGAAATTTGCTTTAGAGAAGTTTTTCACTGTGGTTTTCTGGGCAGTGGGTGGGGTCAGGATGTGAATATCCAGTGAGATTAGTTTATGGTCTGATCTTACCAGTGAGGGATACACTTCTGGTCTGGAGCACAGAGTCCCCATGTTGGTGATGATCAGGTCCAGTATGTTTTCCCCTCTTGTGGGAGTGGTAACAAGTAGTTCCATAGCATTTGAGTTTATAAATTCTAGGAACCTTTGGGCTAGGGTGTTGGAGCTAGAGTAATGCTCTCAGTCTATGTTTCGGTAGTTGAAGTCACCCAATATAATGGTGTTTGGAGAGATCTTCATATTTTCCAGTGTTCTCAGGAAGGCTGAGTGGGGTTCCTGGGTTTGGGAGGGTGGTCTGTAGCAGGCTATAAACTGGAAGGCAGTTTTACCCACTGTTAGTTGCACATGGATAGTCTCTGATGCTTCGTGCTGTGCCACCAACCTGGAGGTGTGGGTATCTTTGACGAATATTGATACTCCCCCTCCTTTTGTGGTTCGGTCCAAGCTTTGGGGCCGAAAAGCATGGTATGAGGTATAATGTGGTAGTGCTGGGGTGCTCGTGGGAGCCTTGAACCAGGTTTCTGTTACTGCACAGATATCGATGTTCTCCATGCTAAGGAGAGTTTCGAGTGCATGCATCTTGAGGTTTAGACTTCTGGCGTTGAGTAGCATTACTCTTAGTTTCTTATCCCTTGTGATACCTATGGAGGTGGGTTTGCCTTTTGAGCCTTGCCTAAAAAAGGCACTATGGGGGTAGCAAGAGCCTTTGCCAATATCTGAAAGCCCAGGGGTGACAGGTGCAAGCCATCCCTAGCGAAGCATCGTGGCTTGTCGAGCATGTCATCCCAGGCTGACAGGCATTGGATCCCCTTTGAATGACACCAATACTTAAGCCAATTGTTGAAATTGATCATCTTGTCTTCATATTGTGGCATCATTCTTGGTAAGGGTAAGATGCTACTCAAGGTCAGGGTCATACCGGCTGGGCTACATGCTCAGAGAGCTCATCTATGTCTCTTTTCATGTAGTTCAGGGAGGTACGTCTCAGGTCATTCACACCAGCATGGACAATGACTGAGTCATATTTGTACTTGCCTTGGAGTGACCTGAGTGCTTGTGTTATGTGGCTGATCCTAGCGCCCGACAGGCAGCTCACCGTGACCTTCTCTTTGTTCAGCCTGGTGAGCGGGACGTCAGTGTGCCTGACGATAGAGTCACCTATTACAAGTGTATCAGGTGTGTTGTTTAGCCTTAAGGGCTGTGACTGTTCGGCACATTGGCTTTGTGAGCTATGTGTTGCACGTGTTTTGTTTTGGGGTAGCGGTTGCTTGGGTGTCTGCTTTGGAGGTCTCTGCTGCTTAGGCAGATTTTTATTTAGAGCCTCCGAGTATGTTTTTGTGTGTTTATGTGTTTGGTTTGCTGTCGGTAGGTCTATGTGAGACTGGAATTGTAGTGAGTGTGGTTTTCTTCTCCTCCTGACTGGTTATGCCAGTACTGAGTTGAGAGAGCTTAGCCTCCATTTTGGCTATATGGTTGCATCTCTCACATGTGTTGGAATTTGTTGGGAGGAGGAGAGGGTTGTCTGTTACATGAGGCAGTTGTAACATTGCCTCAAGATTCCCAGATTCACCAGCTGGACCGGAGAGGAGATTGACAACTGACCTTTGCACATGCTAGAATAGTATTGGGAATTCCTTTATAATTGAAAAAAGGGCCAATGGGGAACAAGGTACTCAAGGAGAGTTTGTGAGGGTGTAGTGCTTTTAATTTTTTAGTGCTGACTTATATAATTGCTTTAGTGAGCAAGTGCCAGGTAACTTAATGCAATGTGTTACAGGTAACTTAAATGCAAAAATGACAAACAGTAACTTTCTTTCAAGTGAAACAAGGAAATAAGTACAGTAAGCAATGCAGATATCACTAGGGATCCACAGAAGCACTGAAAAGCCACGCATTAGGTGAAATTAGCATTTCAGGGAAATAACAAGCAAACAAACAACAAGCATACAAACAAAGCTAGATTCAGCAGGCCTGGATCTAGTCTATACTACAGCAAACAAGGTGTACCAATTTCAGTAAGAAACAGTTCAAATATGCAGGCACTATAAGCCTTTAACCAGAAATTCCCAGCTCAGAAGGGCAGAGTCCAGCCTCTCCTCCCACAAGAGTGCAGATCACGAACCTTCGTAATGTAAAATAACTGGCCTGAAGCCCGAGTGCTTAAACCAGAACTAATACACTTTTAGAATAACAGACACTGAGCCCTCAATCAGCAGTTCCCAACTTAGAAGGATGTAGGCTACCTGTCCTGCCACCACAGTGCAGGCCACAAACCTTCCTAATGTAAAACAACTGGTCTGAAGCCCAAGTGCTTAATCCAAAAGACTTAGAATGATAGCTACACTTTAATCAAGTTACTACTAAGCAGTAATAAATACAATTGAATACTTTAAAGAATGCCTGGATTATTGCTCAAGTTATATAAACAAAGCTAGATTCAGCAGGCCTGGATCTAGTCTATGCTACAGCAAACAAGGTGTACCGATTTCAGTAAGAAGCAGTTCATATATGCAGGCACTATAAGCCTTTAACCAGAAATTCCAAGCTCAGAAGGGCAGAGTCCAGCCTCTCCTCCCACAAGAGTGCAGACCATGAACCCTCTTAATGTAAAATAACTGGCCTGAAGCCCAAGTGCTTAAACCAGAATTAATACACTTTTAGAATAACAGACACTGAGCCCTCAATCAGCAGTTCCCAACTTAGAAGGATGTAAGCTACCTGTTCTGCCACTACAGTGCAGACCACAAACCTTCTTAATGTAAAACAACTGGTCTGAAGCCCAAGTGCTTAAACTAAAAGCTTAGAATGAGTTACACCAAGCAGTAATAAATACAATTGAGTACTTTTAAGATGACGCAAAAGCAAAATAAAGTAGGAAGAAACACAAATACAGTAAAAGCAGATAATTTTTTTTTTTTTTTTTTTTTAGTGGAAAGAGAGAAAGGAGTAGCAGAAACTAAGCTGATTGGCCTTCTCAAATGTTCTCCCTGTACTGGGTAGAATGAGGTAATGACACTAGACTGGGAGGAGAGTCCCAGATCAAATTTACACTAGGGGCAGGCAACTGCAAAGCCACCAACTATAAAAGCACTATACCAACAGGGAGGGAGGCTGGGAAATAAACTGCAGAAATGTTTCTCACAGCTGAAAGACAGCAGTGAACACAGTAGCATCTTTGAGATGATGATATCCTCCATGTTCTGCAAAAAGGATTTTATGTGGACATAGAGAAAAATGGTATGATGGATTCATGGGACTAGACTGAAGGTTTTCCTGAATGGAATTCAAAAAAAAAAAGATTCAAAAGATCATATAATGACTGTAAAATAACAACAACCACACATACATAGTAATTGACTGAGGTGAGATCTGCACATTAAATCTGTGTAGGTATAGAAGTTGGATTCCATACAACACAAGACTAGCACCACCACAGATGTCTGACTTTAACAGTATCATAGTGCACTTTACAGAGGATGACAGCATCATTGTATGCTGAGAAGATGTTGGTAGGAGTGTCTGACCTAGATGTGGAGTCACATCTCTGTGTAAAATTGTTTCCACGCTATTTGAATGAACATGCACACAAGCTACCTGCTGTGAGATTAGAACCCCTTACCTACATTATCTAGTTACACAAGATAGACAACACAGTAGTTAATGCTAATGCCAGCACAGAGTGTAATACAATCAGAGTACACTTTATAGGGATCACATCATCACTGTATGTTGAGAACAAGATGTTTGTAGAATTGACACACAGAGCCTTGGACTTATATGCCATTCTAAAATTGTTCATAGAACAATAGCTGAATGAACATGCCCACTCACATTGACTGCTGTGAGATTACTCCTACCTACCCAAGCTAGAGAACACAGTACTTAATGCTATGCCACAGGCACAAGTCTGACCTTCCCACTGTCAGTGTATACCGTATGGCAGATGACAGCATCAGTGGACAGTGAGAAGAAGACGTTGGTAGGAGGGTCCCCCACAGCTGTGTGTGCACATGCTGCTCTAAAATTGCCTCCTGACTTAACATATACATACACAAGTTGACTGCTGTGAGATGAGAACCCCTACCTATCTTCTTACACAAGCTGGAGAACACGGCACTTAATGCTAGCACAATGGCACAAGTCTGACTTTAACATTGTCAGAGTGCACCTTATAGAGGAGTACATCATTTGTGTATGTTGGGAAGAGGATGTTGGGAGGGCTGAATGAAACTGCCGTGTACCACTGTAAAATGTTGTTCTGAATGATACGTGAGGGAGGACATTAGGAGATAGACTCATAGATCTACATACATACACACAAGCTGACTTCTGTGCCATTCACACCCCTACCTAGCTAGTTATTTCAGCTGGAAAACACAGTTTCTAACACTCCTGCCATCACAGAAGCCTGATATTATCATTGTCATACTGGTCTTTATATAGGACAACATCAGCATAATGTTGCAGGTAACATAAACTGATAAGATATTTGTGTGCATAAGCTGGACTTTAGATTTGATTTTGTGATTGAAATGTGCAAAAATACATTTAAAGAGATCCTGGCAATATCAATGTGATATGATAATGGATGACCAATGTCCAGTGTCAGCATAAACCCATATCACATGTAAGTTCAAAATCCACACGACAAACTATGTAACTTGGGAACAAGGAACGGAAACACTTCAGAGCTGAGTGCCACCCAAGAATAAAAGGGTTGTGAGGGTGGCCTAATGGTTAAGGTATTTGCCTTACAAACACAAGGTGCAGGGTTTGAGTCTCACAAGGGATAAATGGCTAGGCTTAAAATGGCTCGCAAGGGCAGTTAGCTTAGTACTAATCTATTAACCTTATTGTTAAGCATTTTCACCCTTTGTTTTTTTTGGACTTCATCAGTGCACTCAAAGTTAAAAACACAGGGTTTTTATAGCCCAGCCCTACTCCTAATTAACAAATCCAATCAAACAAGTACCTAATTAATTATTTAACTTTAATCCCCTCAAAAGCTAATCAACTTTACAAAACATAGACAGCTAAAGCAATGTAAAACATTTGTATACGAAACACAATAGCATAAAATAAATATGCATTTATGGAATATAAGGTCATTTAAAAACATTGCACCTGACATAGACTATAAAACTACCACCTCCTAAAACGTGTATGTATGTATATATATGTGTGTGTGTGTGTGTGTGTGTGTGTGTGTGTGTGTGTGTGTGTGTGTGTGTGTGTGTGTGTGTGTGTCTGTGTATGTATATATATATATATATATATATATATATATATATATATATATATATATACATATAAATGTTGAAGATAAAATTTCATTGTGAATCAAATGAGGAATCAAGTGAAAATCAGATAAAGAAATAAGCTTTCAGTTTTAAGATACTACTTATAGACACATTTTCATTAAGGCCAGGGGCTTGTATGGAATTAGTCCTTAGTAGCCATTTCACCTCTAAAAACTCTAAGAAGTCTTAACTTGGGCACCCCCCATTCCCCCAAACTGACTAGATCAATTACACAAAAATGAACTGGTGCATGGGATTCTTTTTCACATGTCTAAACAAAGCATTCCTATCGTCCCTCTTCTTTATGTCATAAATATGCTGATATATTCTTTTCCTAAATCTCAACTTGGTTTTCATAGGTTCATAAGTTCATAGGTTCATACTAGGCTATCTGCCCTAGGGCATTTATAAGCCTAGCCAGAATGTGTTTGGCTTTCGCCACCCATTTTAAATTTATTTTGCTATGCCCTTTTTCGAGGTTAGTATACTGTGCCTCTATCTAACAGTGACACAGAAGTGATACCCGGGGTAAACCTACGATCTCCCATCCACTCATCAAGATTCCTCTTGAAGAGAGTCAATGAGGGACTCTGCCTAACCTGGACTGGGATTTTATTCCAGAGTGAAGGGAGCCTCTGGGTTATGAATCTGTCCCTCCAGCATGTCCTATTTATTTCAGTGCTGAGGTTCAAGTCTCTCGAGCACGTAGCTCGATGGGATTTGGATTTTCTGAGGTGCAGCATGCCCATTAATTGCGGGTTGGACATGGCTTTATACGTCAGGCACAGATCGGCTCTGAACAGGCTGTATGCCACTGAGTAGAGCTGGAGTTTCTTTAACCGGCAGCATATGGCATCTGTTTGAGCCCTTTGATCCTCTTGGTGAGGTACTTTTGGGGTCTTTCCAGTTGCTGCAGGTGTCTGGTAAGGTACATCCCAAAGGGGCATTGTACTCAATTATGGGCCTGATGAGGGATGAGTAAAGAGGCACGATGACCTCCCCTGATCTAGATGTGAATCCCTTCATGATTAGGTGGGCTATATAAAATGTTTTTCTAATCACTTTGGCCACGTGGTTGTCAAATAAGAGATTGCTATCAACTTGGGTCCCCAGGTCCCTAATTACTTCTTCTGTACTTAATGGATTTCCACCTATGTGGTAATTTGTGGGCACTTTGTTTTTGCCAAAGGGGATGACTATACACTTTTTGGCATTTAGCTTGAGGCCATGGCACTGGCACCAGCAACGCTGGACACTGTCTGCATAAGGCCATATAGACCACTCCTTTACTCCTGCAGCAGAATCTTCAGTGTAAGAGAATTTCCCTATAACTATTCACATAAAACTGATTAGTGTAAGTTAAAACCAGGGCCCTATTAAAGGGTTCCTTCCTATCCCTATACTCCTAATGATACCCCTAGTGGGAACGGTCTCAACTCTATCCATCTGACCAAGCAAGGTATGGCCCATCCTCCTCTTATAATGAATCTCATCAAAAATACAGAATAAAAAGGCAACAGGATAATCTCTCCTTAAAAACATCCCCCTCAATTTTAGTATCTCATTCTGAAAATCTACCATTCCCGAAATCATCCGGGCCAACCTTACACATTGTCCCTTGACCAAGGATTTTTTCTGATGTAGGGGATGCATACTTTTAAAGTGAAGCAAAGAATTAAAATAACTAGGTTTGCGTTAAATACTAAAATCAAAACCTTTCCTTACATAGTTCTTCCTTAGGGAAACATCCAAAAAATGCACCAAGTCCCCTTGAATGTCCATAGTAAAAATAAAAAAAATCAGTGGTCGTATGAAAATGATCAAAAAATAGATATAATCTTGCCTCTGTGTCCCTCCAGAAAAAGGTCATATCATCCAAGAAACATCCATATAGGAGCCAGCAGTCCTTAAATTCAGCATTAAGAATAAAATTGGTTTCCAAGTAAGATTATTTGCATTTGACGACTGATTTTGCATGGATGTTGGCAAAGTGTTAGTGCAGGTGTGATTCCCAGTTCATAAATTCAACCTGAAATTGTGAAGTAGTTAGGAAGATATGTTATGAGAAAAATATCTGACAGATGCTATGCTGTTTATACTTAAGTTTATATTGGAAATGCTGTGTCATAAGTTTTATTACATAAATAACTGCTGGTATTGCCTTCCCCATCTGTGAGAAGTTAAGCAATGAGCAGTCATGGTTCTTTGATTAAATGACAAAATAGTAATATGTCAATTGGTTCGCCTTACTCTGTGCAAACAAGCTAAGCGTCAATGTGCAGCCATCAGCACTGTGGGCAATACTGAGTGTGCAAAATTCACCTGCTGCCAAGTTTTTCCTGTGATACCGGGTAGAGCAATGAGCTCCTGCTCAGATCACAGATAAAAACAGGGTTCAAATTCAGATCATTCTCCTTTCTTTACAAAAGGTGTCAGAATGTCAATAGCTAAGTAAATGTGATCAGGACTGAAAATGTGACAATCAATGACTACAGTAAAGTATGTGCCTTTCACAATTTTTATCAGTATTGCCTACCTCAATAAGTTGATCGTGCCATCACCGGTGGAGGGCCTGGGGCAGAACAACCATTCGCAGCTACAGAGGAATTCCTGGTGAACCTAAGAATGCATGACAGCTCCCAGGTATCCATCATACCATACATGGTGGGGGTGGGTGCCACGGTGTCCACAGCAGAGAAGTGTCCAGGTAAGCATACTGTCTTCACCAGTCTAATACTGTACCAGTCATTGTGCCAAGCTGTACATGGGTATTAGGTCTATTTGCATTTCGGGGGGTTGCGGTTTATGCTCATTTGTGTACACATACTCAGACTGTCAGTAATACAGCCAGTATCACAGTAGCTGCTGTACATTTGGATATATGCACATATTACCTTGTAGTGCTGCAACCTTTTGTGGTGCTGAAAATACCTCTCCCTCACCTTTTCATAGGTCCCTCAGGTGTGGCCCAAGTCTGTGGTCCTATACCTAGTAAGGGTGATACTGTTTTTTACGGATCATATATACCCTATGAAAGTTAAGGCCTGCAATGTTGCCCTGTGTACACAAGGTTCATAGACTGGTTAGTCACAAGTTTGTATTTGAACAACCATTGACATATCTGCAGTTATAGTTATGCATGGTTACACAGCCTGGTATACATGAGGCAATTACTCCAAGATGCCTGTTTAAACACAAAAGGGAGATGCTACATACCTGAGGTAGTGACACTAGTATTAGCATATCATAGTTGACATAGGTGTATTGGGTTTTATGTGTAGTTCTATCACATATAGTGTCATATTGCATACCTTACAGGCAGATTGTACTGGCAACTTTACCTGGATATGGCTGAAGTGCATATAATAAAGGGCTTGACCTGCCTGTGTATCTTGGTGTGAGGTTGACTGTTGTGCATGGGAGTGGAGATGAGAAGATGTGAGAATGGTAATGCAGATGTGGATCCTCATTTGTATGAGTCTGTGTGGATTACCATAGATAAAGATCTGCCAAAGCAGCAGAGACCTCTAAAGCAGACACCCAAGCAGCCGCTACCCCAAAACAAAACACGTGCAACACATATCTCACAAAGCCAGTGTGCCAAACAGTCACAGCCCTTAAGACTAAACAACACACCTGATACACTTGTAATAGGTGACTCTATCGTCAGGCACACTGACATCCCGCTCACCAGGCTGAACAAGGAGAGGGTCACGGTGAGCAGCCTGTCGGGTGCTAGGATCCGCCACATAACACAAGCACTCAGGTCACTCCAAGGCAAGTACAAATATGACTCAGTCATTGTCCATGCTGGTGTGAATGACCTGAGACATACCTCCCTGGACTACATGAAAAGAGACATAAAGGAGCTCTCTGAGCATGTAGCCCAGGCCGGTATGACCCTGACCTTGAGTAGCATCTTACCCTCACCAAGAATGATGCCACAATATGAAGACAAGATGATCAATTTCAACAACTGGCTTAAGTACTGGTGTCATTCAAAGGGGATCAATGCCTGTCAGCTTGGGATGATATGCTCGACAAGCCACGATGCTTCGCTAGGGACGGCTTGCACCTGTCACCCCTGGGCTTTGGATATTGGCAAAGGCTCTTGCTACCCCCATAGTGCCTTTTTAGGCAAGGCTTAAAGACAAACCCACCTCCATAGGTATCACAAGGGATAAGAAACTAAGAGTAATGCTACTCAGCGCCAGAAGTCTAAACCTCAAGATGCACGCACTGAAACTCTCCTTAGCATGGAGAACATCGATATCTGTGCAGTAACAGAAACCTGGTTCAGGGCTCCCAAGAGCACCCCAGCACTACCAGCTTATACCTCATACCATGCTTTTGACCCCAAAACTTGGACGAACCACAAAGGAGGGAGTATCGATATTCATCAAAGATACCCACACCTCCAGGTTGGTGGCAAAGCACGAAGCATCAGAGACTATCCATGTGCAACTAACAGTGGGTAAAACTGCCTTCCAGTTTATAGCCTGCTACAGACCACCCTCCCAAAACCAGGAACCCCACTCGGCCTTCCTGAGAACACTGGAAAATATGAAGGTCTCTCCAAACACCATTATATTGGGCGACTTCAACTACCCAAACATAGACTGGGAGCATTACTCTAGCTCCAACACCCTAGCCCAAAGGTTCCTAGAATTTATAAACTCAAATGCTATGGAACAACTTGTTACCACTCCCACAAGAGGGAAAACATACTGGACCTGATCATCACCAACATGGGGACTCTATGCTCCAGACCAGAAGTGTATCCCTCACTGGTAAGATCAGACCATAAGCTAATCTCACTGGATATTCACATCCCGACCCCACCCCTGCCCAGAAAACCACAGTGAAAAACTTCTCTAAAGCAAATTTTACACTCCTCAAAACTGAGGTGGAATCCTTCAAAGCCCCGGGCCTGTGGAAAATACAGCCCAGACCGCAGAATCCTTTATAAGCGCATTCTATGAACACCTTCAGGAATGCATGGATCATCTTGATCCCAAATAAAACCAAGACCCAATCCTCCAAAGGCAGGCGTCCTGTCTGGTGGACCCCAGCCATAAACAAACTATACAATAGAAGGAGGAAGCTACTAAATGATAAAAGCAAAATCCCAAAAGGGAAGGCATCACTGATCAGTATTAGCAAAAACTACGGGCACACATAAAATTGTCTAAGGCCAGCTTGAGAGAAAAATTGCACAGGACACTAAGGATAATCACAAGGCTTTCTTTAGTTATGTTAGGAACCTGGGTGGTAATTCCCAGATATGCTCAGAATTAGTCCAAAATGACAAAAATACACGAACCCACAGACATTGCCAACATCCTAGCTGACAGGTTCAGCGCAAACTTCTCCCCTCCCACCAAAGGGCAAATATCTATCCCAGCAGAGTGCTGCCCCTGACATCTCAGATGCTCAGGTAAGAGCCGCCCTCTCCAAAGCAAAAACACAGCATCAATGGGACCAGATGGTGTCCCGGGCTCGTCCTACATGAACTCAAAGAAGAGCTAAACCCAAACATAAAACTACTGTTCAATCTCAGCCTTACTACAGGATATGTGCCCAAAGAGTGGCGTACAGCAACAGTGGTCCCTCTCCATAAAGTTGGTGCCTCAATGGATCCTGGAAACTATCGCCCCATAAGCCTGACTAGCTTGGTCTGCAAAGCTATGGAAAGGATCATCATGGACCTCATAAATAAAGATATTGGGGACCTACAAACACTGGATCCTACCCAGTTTGGCTTTGTTAAGGGCAGATCCTGCCTCTTAAACCTGGTTGATTTCTTTGAAACAGTCACCAAGGCCATTGTGAGGGAAGGTGGTCCACACAGCCTACCTGGACCTCGCAAAAGCCTTGATACAATACCCCACTCGGGCATTATAGATAAGCTCACCAGCTTAAATATAAACCCCTATGTCACTAGATGGATTGCAAACTGGCTCAAGGACAGAACCCACATGGTTAGAATTGCTGGAGCCATGTCAGACTCCAAACCAGTTACAAGTGGTGTCCCACAAGGCTCAGTCCTGGGACCTCTCTTGTTCGGTATATATATTTCTTGGAGGTACAGGCCAACAGGAAGGACTGTGGCTGACCAAGTTCGCAGATGACTGAAAACTGGGTGCCATAATCGACTCTCCAGCCGACACAAGCATCCTCCAAAAGGGCCTCATAGAAACAGACAACTGGTGCCAGAGCCATGGCCTCAAGCTAAATGCCAAAAAGTGTATAGTCATCCCTTTGGCAAAAACAAAGTGCCCACAAATTACCACATAGGTGGAAATCCATTAAGTACAGAAGAAGTAATTAGGGACCTGGGGACCCAAGTTGATAACAATCTCTCATTTGACAACCACGTGGCCAAAGTGGTTAGAAAAACATTTTATATAGCCCACCTAATCATGAAGGGATTCACATCTAGATCAGGGGAGTTCATCGTGCCTCTTTACTCATCCCTCATCAGGCCCATAATTGAGTACAATGCCCCTTTTGGGATGTACCTTACCAGACACCTGCAGCAACTGGAAAGACCCCAAAGTACCTCACCAAGAGGATCAAAGGGCACAAACAGATGCCATATGCTGCCGGTTAAAAGAAACTCCAGCTCTACTCAGTGGCATACCGCCTGTTCAGAGATCTGTGCCTGGCGTATAAAGCCATGTCCAACCCGGAATTAATGGACATGCTGCACCTCAGAAAATCCAAATCCCATCGAGCTCACCGCTCGAGACTTGAACCTCAGCACTGAAATAAATAGGACATGCTGGAGGGACAGATTCATAACCAGAGGCTCCCTTCACTCTGCAATAAAATCCCAGTCCAGGTTAGGCAGAGTCCCTCATTGACTCTCTTCAAGAGGAATCTTGATGAGTGGATGGGAGATCGTAGGTTTACCCCGGGTATCACTTCTGTGTCACTGTTAGATAGAGGCATAGTATACTAACCTCGAAAAAGGGCATAGCAAAATAAATTTAAAATGGGTGGCGAAAGCCAAACACATTCTGGCTAGGCTTATAAATGCCCTAGGGCAGATAGCCTAGTATGAACCTATGAACCTAAAAGTGCAGGTAGTAATGTACTGCTTTTGTTTTGGTTTTCACAGGTGACTGGGGGGGAGTTGGAGTCTGTCCTCCTCACAATCTAATGTCACTGTCTCATCAGACTCTGATGATGACGGTGGCCATAGTGAGGCCCAGGTAGGTTTTCAGGGACTGAGTCTGTCCCAGAGGTTGACATCCATCATCTGCCCCTATTATCACCACACACAGTCAATATGTCCACACATACCCAGTCCACAGATGCCACAGATATTTGACAATCAGAGGGTGGCAACATTGAACAGGACAGTGTGTCATCTATGGTGTCAGTGAGTGTAGACACTGGCCATAGCCAGAGAGCAGGTGTGTTCCCACACAGGTGAATTAACAGGGGTGCTTGTAGGAGGACTACTGTCCATCCACCATCTGTTGCAGGTATCACATCAAGGGTCAATCAGTGCATGTTTCGTGCCATCATGGAGGCATAGGCACATTCTGAATGCAACGCCAGATGGATGCTTAGGGTTATAGATGCAGCACATTCTGACATCTGTGACTGTTTCCACCACATTGGGAACACCCTAGATCAGTTCACTGATGCAGTGGGTAGATGGTTGGCTGAGACAGTGTCTGTCTTGGACTGTACATTGTCTGTGCTGGAATATCTGGTTGAGGTTGATCATTAGACACATAGACATAGGTCAGCAACACCATCTGCTGAGAGTCTACATGGCCATGCACAGTCATGCTCCTGTAGTGGCAGTACATCCAGCACTGCAGAAGAAAGTGTGCTGTCCACACCATGATGTGACAGGCCATGAGCATGTGATCCTGGGTGGTCCCGGTGGGACACGGCCCAACATTTTGCATTCACCATCATAGCACTACATCTGACCTTGGGCATTGCAGTGCCAGTGCTACTCCTGGCAGAGCCAGTTCCCGTGCTCATGGCTGGAGACGATGAACTGTCCACTGTACCATGTACGTCCGTCAGCTGTCCAACTTGCACAAGTGTAGGGCTAGCACTGCACTTGAGTATACACGCACACACTTAAACACCACTGTCACTTGCAGGTCACCTACAGACACACACAGCACCTCTCCATGGCCCATCTAACCTGTGCCCCTCCTGACTTACATACATGCTATTAACTGTTTGTCACAGCATAGGCCTCCAGTGCCCCCACACCACACTGTATGCATGTGATGATACCTGAACCACATCCCTGACATCAGTGCCATCAGTGCAGGGAAATGCTACAATATGTCTGGTGCACAGGGTGTCTATATCACTTGACATGTACTTGTGTCATGCAGTATTGGTTTGCCATGCCACTTGTTGGTCACAAAAGTTATTGTATGCTGGCATATGTCATAACTATACATCACACTTTGTGTATCTTTGTTGCATGATGTTGGACTGGCGGGAGTGTTACAAAATGACTGTTGTGTCATGGACCTGTGTACGTTTTTGTTCCAGGAGTTGGAGGGTAACACTATGGAGGCATGGCAGCAATACAGCGGCACAGGATGGCATGCCAGCACAGCAGAAATATGACATCAGCAAGGTACAGCAGTACACATACATGGCTCCCTAGATGCATATGTGTAGAACAGTCTATCAGGAAGAATGGGGGCAGTCAGCATATTCATACATTCATACTTGGTGTTAAGGTCTGCCACCCTTGCTACATGTCCAGCCCTAGAAGGGGGATGGTGTCAACATTCATACTTGTGTCCAGGTCAGTGCAC
>NW_025048875.1:0-93988 GCF_019279795.1 Protopterus annectens | reverse complement strand
GGAATACTCAAAAAAGCTACAGGTATAGCCAAAAGAAGGGAGGGGGCTGGAGGGTGGGTTACCAAGACTGCAACAGTGAATACACTCGAACATCTACATTTATGATAAGTGTACACAACTGTACTATGTTCTTCATGTTTCACTGTTGCAGTCATTACATTTGGGTAGATTCCCAAAACTAAGGTTGGGAGGAGGAATTTAAATAGAACTAGGACCAGCTATAAGGCCCTGTAAGACTGCCGAGGCAAAACCAGCTCTGGATTTAGAGAAAATTGGCAAATGATAATGCTTGGTGAATGTACAGAACTCCAGGTAGCAGCCTCTAGAATGTCCCTGGTAGGAAAGCCCCCCGAGAAAAGCTGTAGAGGTAGATGCTGCCCTGGATGAATGGGGTCTGATGCCCTGTGGGATAGGTTTTCCATGGTGCTTATAGTAGGAATGAATGCAGTGGCCTATCCATTTTGAAATGGTTTGCTTTGAAATAGCTTTCCCCTCTGTCCCTGCAGCAAATGCCACCAGCAGTTCAGATTTCCTTTGATGTTTAGTCCTATCCAAGTAGAATGCAAGTTGTCTGTGCACATCTAAGGAGTGCAGTATCGGTTCCCCTTTGTTCTGTGTGTTAGGAAAGAAAGTAGGCAAATGAATGGACTGATTAAGAGCCACACTGCATACCACCTTGGGCATGAAGGATGGATTGGTTCTGAGACACCCCCTGTCTGCATGAAAGATGATGAAAGGCTCCACTGCCATAAGGGCCTGTAATTCAGATAACCTTCTTGCAGAAGTGATTGCTAAAAGGAAAGCCGTTTTCCAGGAAAGGAAGTTTAAATCTGCAGTAGCAGCTGGCTCGAAAGGAGGAAGAGTGAGTTTCTCAAAGACAAAGTTAAGGTCCCGTGCTGGAGTTGGAGCTCTCCTGGGTGGCCTTAAAGTTTTGGCTCCTATGAGGGCCTGCTTGAGCAGTGGGTGAGAAAAGAGGAAGACTCTGCGCTATAATGAGCTGAAATGGCTGAAACATGAATTTTGATGGAGGAAAAAGACAGACCCTTATGAAGCAGCTCAGTCAAATATTGTAAAATCTGAGGTAAACTGGTCACTGCTGCGCTCAGCACTTGAGATTGATTCCAGATAAAATCTTTTCCATTTTGCAGCATAAGATTTTCTGGTACTAGGCCTCCTAGCCTCTAAAATGATATCCATCACTGATTTACTAAGGGGTGGTAAAGGAGAGATTAGGTAATTAGTCAGGCTGCTAAGTTCAGAGTTTGCAGCTGAGGGTGCAGAATCTGGTTCTCCTGCTGACACAACAGAGAAGGAGTCTGAGGCAGGTGCCATAGGGCCAAGTGTGACACACTGCGCAGGAGGGGGTACCAATTTTGGCGTGGCCAGTCTGGTGCAATTAAGATCATCCTTGGCTTGTCTTGTTTGATTTTTAGTAGTACCTTCGAGAGCAGAGGCAGAGGAGGAAAGGCATAAACTGATAGTTTTTTCCAGCTGAAGGATAGAGCATCCACTTTCCAAGCTAGTTTGTGGGGAATCCTTGTGCAAAATGTGTCCAACTGATGGTTCTGGGGGAGGCAAACAGGTCTGTATCTGGACTCCCCTATTTGCCTGTCAACATTTTGAAAATCCTTAGTTCCAGTTTCCACCCGTGTGGATCCATGAGGTTTCTGCTTAGTCCATCTGCCAGTGTATTTAGTTTCCCTGGCAGGAATTGAGCTTGTAGATTCACTTGGTAGCTCAAGGTTGTGTTCCACAATGCCATGGCTAGTATGCAGAGGGGTAAGAGTGTACACCCCCCTGCTTATGTACCACATGACCGTGGTGTTGTCTGTCTTTATCATTAGTTGTCCAGGAAGAATGTGGTCCTTGAAGGCTGTCAGAGCATTCTGTACAGCTAACCTTTCCTTTTGAATTATGTGTAGGTGCATTTGACTTGGGTTCCATTTGCCCTGAATGCACTTCCCTGCCAGGTGAGCCTCCCCATGCATAGTCTGATGAGTCTGTTGTCAAAGTTTGGACAGTAAGAGGTAGTGTGAATGGAAGTCCCCTGTTTTGGTGGCAAGCCTCTGCCCACCAAAGGAACTCTCGGCATAGGCAAGGTATGATAACAATCATTGCTTCTAGATCCTGTGAATGTTGACACTATAGGCTTTTGAGATACCATTGCAGTTTCCTCATATGCAGCCTTGCATATGGAATTAGAAAAACGCAGGAGGCCATGAACCCCAAGGCTTGCAGTATTTGCCTTGCAGATAACTGGGTTTTTGTGGCCACTTGTCTGAAGTAGGTTGTCAAAAGAATCCGTTTCTCTGGCATGAGGAAAGACATCTGGGAAGTTGTATTCAAGCTTGCTCCCAGGAATATTTGTTGACAGGTTACCAGCTGTGATTTCTTTTTGTTTATGGTGTACCCCAGACAAGTCAGTACCCTTTGAACAAAGGCCAGATGATTCAACAATATGTCCTGGCTTTCTGCCAGAATTAGACAATCCTCCAGGTATAGGTATATTTCAATATTTCTTTGTCTGCAAAATGCAATGACTGGAGCTAGGCACTTTGTGAATACCCTGGGCGCAGTAGAAAAGCCAAAGGGCAGTGCAGAGAACTGACAGTGCATGTAGCCTGCTTTGAGGCATAGGTATCTTCTGCAAGTCTCCCTGACAGGGATGTGCAAGAATGCTTCTTTTAAGTCCAGTGTTGCCAACCATGCATCTTTGTCTAGCATAGGAAGCAGCTGGTGAAGAGTCAGCATCTTGAATTTTGGGATCACCAGTAAGGTATTTAGAGTAGAAAGGTCCAGGATAGGACGCCTTGTACTGCCTTTTCTGGGTACCAGAAAAAGTCTCGAATAGAAACCTTAGCCCTTTTCCTCTTCTGATACCAGCTGAATAGCCCCCATGCTTAAGAGAGAGAATACTTGATTTTGGGCCTCTGCCGACTGATTTGGGGGTAGATCTGGCCAGCCGCTTGGTGTTGGTAAGGTGTGATAGTGAAATCTGTATCCTTGGGACACTAAAACCCATTTCTCCTGGTTAATGAGTTTCCAGTTTTTGGCCTGCAAACCAATCTTTCCGCCTAAAGGAGCATTCAGTTCGGAAGTGCTTGGAAGTTTTAAAAGCAAGTCATTGAGACAGTTTTCCATAGGGGGGAGTCTTACTACTAAAGCAACAACAAGAAACAGCAAAATAGTCTTAAAAAGGACTAAAAGGTCACAAAAACAACACGGATTTCACGTTGAAGAATTTAATAAAAATTCAAACTGTCTTAGCGCCTCGGCCACCAAAGCCTTCAATGAGTACAGGATTAATAATGAAAAAGCATTCGCTTTTATACACACAATCAATTAGACTCCATCCCCTATCCAATTAATGAACTAATTAACCAGTTCATAGTACTGAGTTGAAAGTGAGCAGAAGTTGTAATACTATAATACTATAACAAATACAACAAATACAAACATTAAAAATGCACAAATATATATTATATATTTAAGTAAACACCTCCAATTAACTTCTGTGTTCACACCCATTGGTGACAATGTATTATACTTTAATATAAAAATAGTTTCCTTATATATTTTTTAATAATTTATCATCCCCTTTCTTCACAAAAACTTGTTCCAATATAGTTGCTTGCAATAAATTAGCATTACAACTATGCTTTTCCATAAAGTGCACTGCAACTGGGCTTTCCCGTGCTCCCCTTTTAATATCACGAACATGCTCCTGCAACCTTATTCTAAATTTTCTTTTGGTTTCCCCAATATAGAAAAGGTTGCAGGGACATGGAGTTGTTGTAATGGATAGTATACATTATACAAATTCTATGCTGACTATGTTAGAAGATAAATACTATGTCCCCATTGGTAATCAAGAAGTGCATGACACATGCAAATATGTACGGTGTATTTTGTTAGACATTTTTAAGAGTAAGTTAATTGAGAAAAATCTCTTTGAATATTTAATTATTGATAAACCATCTATACCCGTAATATATGGACTCCCTAAGATGCATAAAAATCCAAATGACCCACCCATGAGACCGATCGTATCTGGAAGGGGTTGGGTCACTGAACACCTCTCAGTATTCATAGAGAAGCATTTAAGATGTATTTTAAATAAATATGTATTACATGACTCTAAACATTTTTTGATCGATCTTTATGAATGCGTCATGCAGAATGAATTTATTGATGCATGCCTCTGTTACCCTTGATATACAATCTCTCTTCACAGTGATACCAAATGAATTAGGTTTATCCTACGTTTCAGCTCATCTTAAACAACATAGTAGCTACTCTGATGTACTAATAGACTTAATTGTCCACTTTTTGGAATTGGTATTATATAACAACATCTTTATGTTTGGTGACAAACTTTACAGACAGCATGAAGGCGTAGCTATGGGCACTCCTTGTGCGAATAGCTACGCCAACGTGTTTTTGGCATTTTGGGAGGAATCTATATTGTTTTGTGAGCCTCAATTTAAAAAACATGTTATCTTCTATCGCAGATTTGTAGATGACCTTTTTATTTTATGGAATGGAACCACTAATGAACTAGAAGCCTTTTTTGACACTATGAATAATTTAACCAACTGTCTAAAGTTTACTATGAATTTTTCATTTGAAAAAGTAAACTTTTTAGACATTTATGTGGAGAGATTACGTAATGGACTTATTAATACTGGGGTTTCTCGTAAACCCTGTCATTGTAACATGTTACTTCATAGATCGAGCATGCATCCACCACATATCTTCAGAAACATTATAAGGGGGCAAACACTGAGATGTTCGAGGCTAAATCCACTGGAAAGTGGCTTAGAGAATGATCTATCTAATTTAAGAAATCGATTTTTAGATAGAGGCTATGGGACAGTTGAAGTAAATTGACATATTAAGGATATATATGATCTACGCCACACCAAAGGTTTACCATATTTTGGTCCCCCCCCTAATAAAATCAAGCCTAAAGATACATCAATATCTTCTAATGTGAAGTTTTCAACACATTATACAACAGACCTATTTGAGGTCAAGAAAATTATTGGTAGACACTGGGATATAAAGGCAGATGAGCACATTCACCAGATAGTTGGCGAAACACCCTCATTTTTATACAGGAACAAAAGTAACCTGAAGAGGCTACTATGTTATTTGAAGATGAATGATAATTTTACTGACTTTGGTTACACCAAACAATGTGGACACTGCAATTTTTGTACTTTAATTGACAGTAACACAGAATTCCATCACCCTGATAATGGAAAAATATTTCGCCTCAAAGTAGATGCAGACTGTATGACTGCCAATGTTGTCTATTTAGCAGTATGTAAAACCTGCTCCTCATTCTATGTGGGCAAGACAAACCGCCCACTACGTGATAGAATAAGGGAGCATCTTTATAATATCAGGAAAAAATCATAGCCACATTTTAAGAAATGGTTACTGACCTGCTGAGAGTTATGTACCAAATCCTGAAGGGACTTGCGGTCTATAGGTTCAGGAGAGGACAGTTTTTTATTTAGCTGGTCTAACAAAAATTCCTGGTACTGAATCATGTGAAATTGACAGTTTAAGGCCCGGGCCGAAAGAGTAGCAGAAGTATAAACCTTTTTACCCCATCTCTCTAATGCTCTAGATTCCCTTTCAGAGGGGAGAGGGTTTTTGGCAGAGGCAGCTGCCACAGCTTTGGGGCCCTGTGAAATGGTTTCAGGATCTGCAACAGGAGCCTTATACAAATGGTAGTGTGTGTCCGGGACCCTGTAATATCTGTCAGGCTTGGCAGGGGCCGGAGAAAGAGAAAGTACAGTTTTGTACCTACCATAAATGTAGATGTCCGAACTGGATAGCATCTGCAGTCATAACAAATGGGTTGTCCTGTCGTCAGGCAGCCCTTCGGTCGGCCGGATTCCAAAGTCTGGGTCCGGCTTCGGCTGATGTCGCACTTCACCCGACGTCATCTCTGCTGGTCTTCGGGTATAAAGGCATCAGCCGACGCCATTTACCTCAGTGTTTCTTGCCCCAGATGCCAATTGCCCTCTTGGAAAGGTAAATTTTGGATAAATGCCAATGTTTCCAAAATAGTAGAAGGCAAACACAAAAAATGAACATGTATGTACATATATACAAACAAACACACCATAAGAGACCCCCCCCCCCAGCTAGCTATTAGGAGGGTAAATACCCTAGGAGTACCGCAGAGGGGAAGGAGGGAGGGTAATCCTGACTGCAGATGCTATCCAGTTCGGACATCTACATTTATGGTAGGTACAAAACTGTACTATGTCCTTCTTGGATGCATCTGCAGTCATAACAAATGGGTAGAATACCATAGCCAAACTAGGGGAGGAGGAATAAAAATTATGGTGTAGTCAGGATCCCTTGCAGTACAGCAGAGGCAAACCCTGCTCGGGATCTAGAATATAGAGGTAAATTATAATGCTTGGCAAATGTATGCACGGAGGTCCAAGTAGCCGCCTCAATAATGTCCTTGGTTGCCACTCCTCTTAAGAAAGCTGTGGTAGTGGCTGTAGCCCTTGTAGAATGAGGTCTTATGTTCTGTGGAATTGGTTTTCCATGGTAGGAGTAACATAATCTTATGCAATTTCCTATCCATTTGGAGATTGTCTGTTTGGAAATTGCTTTTCCTTCCCTTCCTGTTGCATAGGCTACAAAGAGCTGGTCAGTTTTTCTGTTACCTTTGGTTCTGTCCAGGTAGTAGCGTAAAGTACAGTTTTGTACCTACCATAAATGTAGATGTCCGAACTGGATAGCATCTGCAGTCATAACAAGTGGGTTGTCCTGTCGTCAGGCAGCCCTGCAGTCGGCCGGATTCCAAAGTCCGGGTCCGGCTTCGGCTGATGTCGCACTCCACCCGACGTCATCTCTGTTGGTCTTCGGGTATAAAAGCATCAGCCGACGCCATTTTCCTCAGTGTTTCTTGCCCCAGATGCCAGTAGCCCTCTTGCAGGCTAAAATTTGGATAGATGCCAATGTTTCCAAATAGATAGAGGTAAACACAACAATAAGCATGTATGTACATATATACAAACAAATACACCATAAAAGACTCCCCAACAGCTAGCTATTAGGAGGGTAAACACCCTAGGAGTACCACAGAGGGAAGGAGGGAGGGTAATCCTGACTGCAGATGCTATCCAGTTCGGACATCTACATTTATGGTAGGTACAAAACTGTACTATGTCCTTCATGGATGCATCTGCAGTCATAACAAGTGGGTAGAATACCATAGCCAACTAGGGAGGAGGATAAAAGTAGATTATGGTGTGTTTAGGATCCCTTGCAGTACAGCAGTGGCAAACCCTGCTCGGGATCTGGAATATAGAGGCAAATTATAATGCTTGGCAAATGTATGCACGGAGGTCCAAGTAGCCGCCTCAATAATGTCTTTGGTTGCCACTCCTCGTAAGAAGGCTGTGGTAGTGGCTGTTGCCCTTGTAGAATGAGGTCTTATGTTCTGTGGAATTGGTTTTCCATGGAAGGAGTAACAGTATCGTATGCAATTTCCTATCCATTTGGAGATTGTCTGTTTGGAAATAGCTTTTCCTTCCCTTCCTGTTGCATAGGCTACAAAAAGTTGGTCAGTCTTTCTGCTATTTTTGTTCTGTCCAAGTAGTAGCGTAGCTGTCTATGTACATCCAAGGTATGCAGTATTCTTTCCCCTCTGTTTTGTGGGTTGGGAAAGAAGGTAGGTAGGTGGATTGCCTGGTTTAAAGACACTCTGGATACCACCTTGGGCATAAATGTAGGATTAGTCCTCATGGACACTATCTTGGTGGAAGATTAGGAAGGGTTGCACTGCCATTAAGGCCTGTAGTTCTGAAACCCTCCTTGCTGAAGTAATTGCCAGTAGGAAAGCAGTTTTCCATGACAGGTGTTGTAGGTCTGCTGCTGCTGCTGGTTCAAAGGGTGATCGTGTCAACTTTTCTAGCACAAAGTTTAAATCCCAAGCTGGTAATGGTGGTTTCCTTGGAGGTTTTACATTCTTGATTCCTCTGAGGAACTGCCTGCGCAAAGGGTGCGAAAAAACAGGTGGATCAAAGCTGTATTCTGCTGAAATAGCTGATGCATGTATCTTGATGGAGGAGTAGGACAGTCCTGAATGAAGAAGTTCGGCCAGATACTCCAGAATGTTAGGCATATCTATGTTTGACACATCTTTTCCTCTTTCCGTACTCCAAATGACAAACCTTTTCCATTTTCCAGCATAGTTCCTTCTTGTTGAAGGTCTGCGTGCTTCAAGAATAATGTCTTTAACTCTTTGGGAAAGTTCTGGATTAGCTGCTGCTATGTGATGTTCCATGCAGTCAGTTGCAGCGTTTTAGGTTTGGATGTATGATGCTGTAGTTGTTCTGAGTTAACATCAAAGGCATCAGGGTATTGGCCACATATTGTTCGAGACATGCTCTTCAGTAGTGGGTACCAGTGTTGTCTTGGCCAGTTTGGAGCTATCAGGATTATCCTTGGACGTTCTTCCTTGATTTTTAGTAGTACCTTGTGTATCAAAGGAAGAGGTGGGAATGCATATGCTGTTAGGCCTTTCCAGTTGAAGGAGAGTGAGTCCACTTTCCATGCTCCTGGGTGGAATGTCCTTGTGCAGAATTTTTGAGCTGGTGATTGAGAGGTGATGCGAATAGGTCTATCTGTGGCATTCCCCATTTCTTTGAGATGGTCTTGAAGATGTCCGGTGCAGCTTCCATTCGTGGGCATCCAAGTGGTTCTGCTTAGTATGTCTGCTAGAGTATTGTCTTTCCCCGGTACAAATATTGCCTGTAACTGAATGTTGTAGCTGAGTGCCAGGGTCCACAGCTCCAAGGTCATTCTCGATAGGGGGTATGAATGAGTGCCTCCCTGTTTGTTGATGTACCACATGACTGTGGTGTTGTCTGTCCTAATCATCAACTGGCCCTCTTTGAGAAATGGTTTGAACTTTTGGATTGCCAGTTTTACTGCCAGCATTTCTTTTAGATTGATGTGCAGGTGAAGTTGATCCTGTGTCCACAATCCTTGCACGCATTTGTCCAGCATGTGGGCCCCCCATCCTAGGTCTGAAGCGTCTGTTGTGATGGTCTGGCTTGGTTGACATCTGCGAAAGGGTAGGCCTGGGTTTGACTGGCATGCCTGAGCCCACCATAGGAACTCCTGTTTTAAGCATGGAATTAGTGGGATTTCTGTTTCTAGACTGTGTCTGTGTTGGGACCATAAATTCTTTAGGTACCACTGTAGTTTCCTCATATGTAGTCTGGCAAATGGGACCAAGATTATGCATGATGCCATGAAGCCCAAGGCCTGCAGAACTTTTCTTGCTGTTAACTTGTTCAGTTTTGTTAGTGCCAAGAAGTAAAGAGGAAGTTCTTTTGTTTTTCTGTAGTCAGGAATGCCATTTGTTGTACTGTGTCCAATTCCGCCCAAGAATGTCCTTGTTTGGGATGGTATCAGCCTTGACTTTTGTAAATTGACTGTGTATCCCAGTCCTTGTAGCAAGTAAATGACCCTTTGTAAATCTGTTGTCAGCTTGCTTTTGTTGTCCCCTTGTAGCAGGCAGTCGTCCAGGTATGGGTAAATTTGAATTCCCTGTAGTCTGCAATGGCGATTACTGATGCCAGGCATTTTGTGAATACTCTGGGCAGTAGATAAGCCAAAGGGCAATGCTGAGAATTGATAGTGCTCTGATCCTGCAAGAAATCTGAGGTATCTTCTGCAGATTGGTCGAATGGGGACGTGCAGGTATGCCTCCTTGAGATCTAGAGTTACCAGCCAAGACTCCTTGCCCAGCATGGGAAGAAGTTGCTGTAGGGTCAGCATTTTGAATTTTGGGACAATGATGTATGTATTTAAGGTGGACAGGTCGAGAATTGGTCTCCAACTTTTTCCTTTCTTGGAACTAGGAATAGTCTGGAATAGAACCCCTTTCCTTGTTCTGCTGTTGGCACTCTTTCCACAGCTTTCATGTTTGCTAACTCCATTATCTGGCGTAGAGCCTCTGTTTTTTGATTTGGAGGTAGATTTGGCATTCCTCTTTTGACTGGTAAAGTGTGGAAGTGAAACCGGAAACCTTGATCTATGGTTTGTAAAATCCACTTGTCTTTTGTTATGTAGTGCCAGTTCTTTGAAAATAAGGTTAACTTTCCGCCTAGAGGAGCTGCTATTTGTTCCCTGGAAGGCGGATGTAGGATTAAGTCACTGTGGTTGTGCTGATGTAGTGGCAGTGGCTGTGTCTGTGCCTCTGTTGTTACCTTGCCACTGTCATCCTCTGTAGGCACCTCCTCTGGATTGGTTTCTGCCTCTGGAACGTCTATTCCTGCCCCTTTGAAATTTTGTGGAGTCAGGAAAGGACCAATTTTTGGCAGGCCAGTTCCTGCTAAACCTTGGGGGTTGAACCTGCAAGAAATCTTTAACAGTTTGAACAGATTTTGCCTTTTCTTCCATTTTCTTCATAACCTGCTGGGCAGGTGTACCAAACAAACTTGTCTTGTCCATAGGAGCATCTAGCAACTTAGCTTTAACATGATCCGGTAAGGCTTGTTCCTTTAGCCATGCATGCCTTCTTATCACTGTGCCTGTCATGGCTGATCTAAATGAAAAGTAAGCCAGCAGTAAGTAGACTGAGTCAGAAAAAGAGTAGTTTAATAAAAACTACCCAGACAGCATAATGGCATCCAAAAACAAACCGGTTTCGGCAATGGTTAAAAACCTAGCCTTCTTCAGTGTACAGCAAGGAGCCAAAACAAAAATGCTGTATTTAAACAGATAAAGCCATGCTGATTGGTTACAAAATTTTAAACATGTGCTGATTGACAAACAGCATAGATAACAAAAATTAGTATGAATGTAAATACATTCAAAAAATTTTTCATATTTAAGGACTTGAATACATTCATCAATATTAGGATTAGCTGTTTTATATATATATATTTTTAAGATATATACATAAATCTGTATTCGAATATTAAAGCACCAATTATACATAATCCAATATTGAACAAAAATATATAAATATGCATATATGCAAAGTGCGTTACAAATCAGAGTACATACTATAGTATTGAGATTAACTATGTCAATATATATAATTAATAAACATATGTATGTATTCTGGATATTAAAACTCCATTTGTTCAACAAACATGTGTCATATGTTCAGATTTTTAATTATAAACAATCATTTAACCCAGGATTAAATAGTGCACCTAATTTCGTTATCCATTTCTTTTCTTTAAGGTTGAGTTTATTATGCCAACCACTCTTAATGGTTCTGTCACCAATAATTTTGTCAATAATAGTAAAATGAAATTTTGCAGTGCTATGCGTGAGAGTGTGTTTGTATAATGCATTGGTTATCTTATGGCATCTAATATCACCGAGATGCTCAGAGATACGTAGTTTAACTGGTCTTGACGTCTGCCCAACATAAAATGAGTGGCAGGTACAACATGCCAAATAGACGGCCCAATCTGTGTTACAGTTAGCAAAAAATCTAATGTCAAAAACTGTATTAGTATTCCTACTGGTGAACTCCTTAGTTTTCAACATATGCTTACAATTGACACAGTGGCCACATGGAAAGGAACCAATAAGCTTATCACCCAAGATGGTAGTTTGATATACCTGTGGTAAAGTGGACTCATAGTGATGTTTGTAGTGATTAAAGTGACCAGCCAAATTCTTGCCCTTACGAAAGAAAAAGGCATTTGTTCGGGATAATGTTTTTGATTCTGACATCAGCCTCCAGTATGTTCCAGTTATCCCTAATAATCTTGATAAAGTTATTGGTACTTCTACCAAATGTCGTAGTGAGTCTAAGTTTATTGAACTTTATATGTTTCTTTTTATATGTTAATAAATTAGGTCTATGTAGACCCGATGCATAGTTGTGAGCCATGGTCACATATCCTGAACTGTAGCCCCGCTCAATGAATCTGTTATGCAAATCCTGAGCATGATTGACAAAAGTGTTATTCTCAGAACAATTACGCCTAATCCTAATAAATTGTGATTTAGGGATGTTCTTTGCAATATGTTTTGGATGAAAGCTGGATGCGTGGAGAATCGTATTGTATTGGGGGAATTTCCTATGGGTTTCAGTTGTTAAGGTGTTATCATTGTTTCTAGTTACCAAAACATCCAAAAATGTAATGGATTCTCGGTCATAGGTAATAGTAAATTGTATTCCCCATATATTATCATTCAGGTATTCCATAAATTCCTGAAGATATGGAATATCCGATCTCCACACCATCCAGCAATCATCCAAATATCTGCGCCAGATATCAATTTCTGGCAAGAACAAATTATGAGTGTCGTCATAAATCATAATTTGTTCAATATAGGCCATAAACAGATCAGCATAAATGGGGGCAAAGGATGCCACCATAGCTGTACCTCTGATCTGTAGGTAACATTCCTGGTTGTAGAAAAAAACATTTTTAGTCAAAACATGCTCAGTCAAATTCAACAGGAGAGTATTGAACCCAGGTTGGTATAATTTAGATTCATTGAGCCAAAATTCAATAGCATCAAGTCCACCCCAATGTGGAATGTTGGTATAGAGTGAACTTACGTCCAAGGTACAGAGTAACCAATCTGAATCCAACTGCATATCATTTACAATACTCAAAAATTGAGTAGTATCCTGTATTCGTGATCTTACATATAGTAACAACGGCTTTAAATGCATAGTTAGAAATTCAGAAAGAGGTTCAGTAATCGACCCCATACCTGACACAATGGGCCTTCCAGGTGGATGTGAAAAATCCTTATGTATTTTTGGTAGAAAGTAAATATGTTGTCTAGTAGGATCAGTAATAGTTAAATGATAAAGTGTTTTCTTATCAATAATACCATTATCAACAGCAGAGTTCAAAAAGTCATCAATATCCTTTTTGAAAACCAAGGTGGGGTCCAGTGGCATTTTTGTATAATATTTAGCATCATTAAGTTGTTTATGTGCTTCAATGTCATAGTCACACCAATCTAACACTACCACTGCACCTCCTTTGTCTGCGTTGATAATTACCAAATCTTTATTACTTACAAGTTCCTCTAGACAAGATTTTTCACAATCAGTGATGTTATTAGACATAGGTCTCTCATGGTTATGCTTAAAATGTAACTCACTAAGTACATTTCGCAAAAAGAGATTAACAGCTGGATACATAGGAGTAAATTTTGAGGTATGATATTTGAAACCTTCCATTTGTGAATATTCAGTGTCACCTTGTTCCTGAAAAAACAATTTTAAATTAATAAGTCTACAAAATGTAAATAAGTCATTAGTAAATGAGTCTTCTGGAACAAAAAAACCAGGGATAAAGGATAGACCTTTATTTAGTAAAGATATCTGTTCATCTGTTAGTATGGTACTAGAAATGTTGCATACATTGTTTATTTTTTGGTCAGTATCTCCAACAAATTTTGCAGACTGGTGACTTTTTCTGTGCTTCCTACCCCCACTCCTCCTCCCCCTGTGTTCCCTAAAGGGGATACATAGTTTTTACGTTTGGGGGTGGGGGAATCCATAATAGACTGTGTGTCAGTATCTGTACCAGACGAGGTTTCAAAATCAGTGGACTTAATATTATTACTGTGCCCTTTTAGTATGGAGCGTGGACGTTTCCTTTTAGATTTAGAAACTTGCTTATTAACATTATGTCCTTCTTGGAATCGGACATGCCTGACGTTCTTGAACGGTTGTCCCTTATCATAATCTGAAAGGTCACGAGAAAACTTTTTAAGTTTTCTTTCTTTCAAAATGGTATCAAAACTTAACAGTTCAGTACTCAATTTTGTTAATAAAGCAGGAAAAAAAGTTTCATTTTGGTAATGATTGCATTCCTCAATAGAATTCAAAACTAAAGTAGTTTCATTCTCAATGATTCTAGTGTAATGATCAGATAAAGCTTTAACAAACTTCATCGAGCATTCTTGTTGTATAGAGTTCCATTCTGAAAGTAAATTATCATCAGGACTAGCCACCAAGGGCTGTATTTTCACTCTGAGACCCCTAGGGCAAATGCCCTTGACCAAATAGGCTTTTAATAGTTTATGATGCCAAACACTAGATCTCAATGCCTTCATATTTTTGTTTAATGAGGCAAATTGTTGTTCACATTTTTGTTCAGGTTTTAAAGAAATCATATTTCCTGAGGCAGTGGTATCATTCCCAATGCCAAATGCTGCAATATCATCTTTATCTGATGATAGATCCAAAAGAAGCTTTTGGAGATCCATAGTGTGACCCAAATTGTTCTTCAATGGAACCACGGCCTGTATATAAAGATCAAGTGATCAAACAATAATCAGACAATAATGGCAATGCACAATAGAACTAAAACTAAGTTCGTTATAGCCACGTCTGATACAGGTCAATAGTGGTACTTGTATAATAATATATGAAGATAATCAAAGGTCTATTGCTTGGCATACCAATAACATTTATTTATTAAGATTAAAAGAGGATAGTCCCAGTAATGAAAAAATATAGCTCAAGGGGCAAAAATATACATTGAATCAATGGAGTGAAAAATATGTTGGAATATTGTTGTATACCAAAATACTCTGGTATTATTCAAATTATGTAAAACAGGTCATGGACAGATACTGACTTAGTCTGCCAAACTAAAATAAATTGTTTGGCTTATACTTAGATTAAATCAGTCATATGGGTCCCAAAATAATAATGTTGTTATATAGAGTCATATAAACTGAGTTCCTTACTGTGAAGATAAAAAGCAACATAAATCTTCAATGTCTGTAATATACTAACGGAAAGATAATCATAAATCAACTTAATTGTTACAAAATTTGTTAGTATTGACCCTTAAGTAGTATATTAAACTAACACAAGATAAATTTTTTCAAATCATTTCAAAAATGAAAAATCAATAAAATAGTATAGCAAAACATGAACATAAGCCATACATAACTGTACATCAAGACGCACTATTGTTGTTCAAATCATGTAAAGTAAGTCATGGACTAATATTAAATTAGTATGCCAAACTAAAAAATAGTTAGCTTATACTAAAGTTAAATCAGTCATAGAGACTTCAAAATAATGATATTATTATATGAAGTTATATAAACTGAATTCCTAACTGTAGAGTTCAAAGGCATAATAAATCTTCAGTGTCTATAGTGTGCTATCCGGATGAATAGTCATAAATCAACCAGATTTTTCCAAGGTTTACTAGTGTTCACCCTTAGATAGCATCTTAAACTTGCACAAAATATATATCCTATCAAAGATGAAAAACCAATAGGATAGTGTTGCACAGCACATACATATGCCCCAACCAGAAGAAATAATTAAGTGGGCAAAATAGAAGGGGAACACAGTATAGAATCCTACAGAATAACTCCAACTGAAAACTGGAAAGATTGTCCACCTATATTGTAGAAACAAAAGATCCTGTACCTTTTGAGCATTAACAGATGTTATCTCTGAAATGAGAATAAAATGTAGTCCAATTCTTCTTATAACAAAGTGCAAATGGCGCTAAGCCTGTATAGGCCGTAACAAATTATACAAAAGATCAAAAACATAACCCTAACAAAAGTCCAATGTTAATATGAAGTTGCACCATGAAAAGATGGTCACCATAGCTCACAACCCCTAGATATCGAAAAGTTGTCGGCCAATGTAACAATCATGTATGCGCTGAAAATCAGCCCCAAAACCGGAAAATATAAATTCCACCTTCCAGAAGAGTATATATAAACTATTTGCATAAAGTTCCAAAAGTCAGTAAGTCCCATCGGTTACATCATAAGTAAAAAATAAATCCGATAGCTCCAACAGTTAAATCAAAATCCCCAGATTTTACAATGGGATTATTTAAACACTGTTCCGATGGCATCCACTGATGGCAAGCCAAAAAAATGAGAAATATGGCTGCTGTCTTTTTAAAGTTGAATATATCAGTTATTGTAAGATGTTAATAAGGTTCCCCAATCGTCGTCAACCAATATTCAAACACTACTCACACGTAATATCCAACGCATCCATACTAGATCGCCATGTTGAAAATAAGGCCACACACATATACAGCCGTTGATAGTTGAAAAAATGTTTGTAAGGTTCCCCTGGTTTCATATCATATAAAATATATACTTCAGAGAGCCCCAAACAAGATCGCGATTCACCCAGTCTGTATATAAGTGATCCACTCACCCTAAGGTATACACAAACAATTCCGGAGATGATATCCCTCGTGCTGCAGTTGGTAAAAATAAAGAAAGTCCAATATTCTTGCGATATTAAGTGACAGTGTTGCGTGCAGAGCAGTATGCACAAAGGCACCTTCAGGAATGGAATATAAAACGACCCAAAAGTGATACAAACACAAGTCCAAAGACATGAACCAAACGCATGGTCACAGATACAATAACACAGTCCACCATAGTTTCCCCCAGCAGGAGCAGGAAGGAAGTGTAGCAAACAAAATGTTCCCCTGCACGTAAGGAACTGCACGGCTCTCAGTGAATAGCTCCAAGAAACAAAAAATAAGCCAGCAGTAAGTAGACTGAGTCAGAAAAAGAGTAGTTTAATAAAAACTACCCAGACAGCATAATGGCATCCAAAAACAAACCGGTTTCGGCAATGGTTAAAAACCTAGCCTTCTTCAGTGTACAGCAAGGAGCCAAAACAAAAATGCTGTATTTAAACAGATAAAGCCATGCTGATTGGTTACAAAATTTTAAACATGTGCTGATTGACAAACAGCATAGATAACAAAAATTAGTATGAATGTAAATACATTCAAAAAATTTTTCATTTTTAAGGACTTGAATACATTCATCAATATTAGGATTAGCTGTTTTTATATATATATAAGTCACCAGTCTGCAAAATTTGTTGGAGATACTGACCAAAAAATAAACAATGTATGCAACATTTCTAGTACCATACTAACAGATGAACAGATATCTTTACTAAATAAAGGTCTATCCTTTATCCCTGGTTTTTTTGTTCCAGAAGACTCATTTACTAATGACTTATTTACATTTTGTAGACTTATTAATTTAAAATTGTTTTTTCAGGAACAAGGTGACACTGAATATTCACAAATGGAAGGTTTCAAATATCATACCTCAAAATTTACTCCTCCTATGTATCCAGCTGTTAATCTCTTTTTGCGAAATGTACTTAGTGAGTTACATTTTAAGCATAACCATGAGAGACCTATGTCTAATAACATCACTGATTGTGAAAAATCTTGTCTAGAGGAACTTGTAAGTAATAAAGATTTGGTAATTATCAACGCAGACAAAGGAGGTGCAGTGGTAGTGTTAGATTGGTGTGACTATGACATTGAAGCACATAAACAACTTAATGATGCTAAATATTATACAAAAATGCCACTGGACCCCACCTTGGTTTTCAAAAAGGATATTGATGACTTTTTGAACTCTGCTGTTGATAATGGTATTATTGATAAGAAAACACTTTATCATTTAACTATTACTGATCCTACTAGACAACATATTTACTTTCTACCAAAAATACATAAGGATTTTTCACATCCACCTGGAAGGCCCATTGTGTCAGGTATGGGGTCGATTACTGAACCTCTTTCTGAATTTCTAACTATGCATTTAAAGCCATTGCTACTATATGTAAGATCACGAATACAGGATACTACTCAATTTTTGAGTATTGTAAATGATATGCAGTTGGATTCAGATTGGTTACTCTGTACCTTGGACGTACGTTCACTCTATACCAACATTCCACATTGGGGTGGACTTGATGCTACTGAATTTTGGCTCAATGAATCTAAATTATACCAACCTGGGTTCAATACTCTCCTGTTGAATTTGACTGAGCATGTTTTGACTAAAAATGTTTTTTTCTACAACCAGGAATGTTACCTACAGATCAGAGGTACAGCTATGGGGGCATCCTTTGCCCCCATTTATGCTGATCTGTTTATGGCCTATATTGAACAAATTATGATTTATGACGACACTCACAATTTGTTCTTGCCAGAAATTGATATCTGGCGCAGATATTTAGATGATTGCTGGATGGTGTGGAGATCGGATATTCCATATCTTCAGGAATTTATGCAATACCTGAATGATAATATATGGGGAATACAATTTACTATTACCTATGACCGAGAATCCATTACATTTTTGGATGTTTTGGTAACTAGAAACAATGATAACACCTTAACAACTGAAACCCATAGGAAATTCCCCCAATACAATACGATTCTCCACGCATCCAGCTTTCATCCAAAACATATTGCAAAGAACATCCCTAAATCACAATTTATTAGGATTAGGCGTAATTGTTCTGAGAATAACACTTTTGTCAATCATGCTCAGGATTTGCATAACAGATTCATTGAGCGGGGCTACAGTTCAGGATATGTGACCATGGCTCACAACTATGCATCGGGTCTACATAGACCTAATTTATTAACATATAAAAGAAACATATAAAGTTCAATAAACTTAGACTCACTACGACATTTGGTAGAAATACCAATAACTTTATCAAGATTATTAGGGATAACTGGAACATACTGGAGGCTGATGTCAGAATCAAAAACATTATCCCGAACAAATGCCTTTTTCTTTTCGTAAGGGCAAGAATTTGGCTGGTCACTTTAATCACTACAAACATCACTATGAGTCCACTTTACCACAGGTATATCAAACTACCATCTTGGGTGATAAGCTTATTGGTTCCTTTCCATGTGGCCACTGTGTCAATTGTAAGCATATGTTGAAAACTAAGGAGTTCACCAGTAGGAATACTAATACAGTTTTTGACATTAGATTTTTTGCTAACTGTAACACAGATTGGGCCGTCTATTTGGCATGTTGTACCTGCCACTCATTTTATGTTGGGCAGACGTCAAGACCAGTTAAACTACGTATCTCTGAGCATCTCAGTGATATTAGATGCCATAAGATAACCAATGCATTATACAAACACACTCTCACGCATAGCACTGCAAAATTTCATTTTACTATTATTGACAAAATTATTGGTGACAGAACCATTAAGAGTGGTTGGCATAATAAACTCAACCTTAAAGAAAAGAAATGGATAACGAAATTAGGTGCACTATTTAATCCTGGGTTAAATGATTGTTTATAATTAAAAATCTGAACATATGACACATGTTTGTTGAACAAATGGAGTTTTAATATCCAGAATACATACATATGTTTATTAATTATATATATTGACATAGTTAATCTCAATACTATAGTATGTACTCTGATTTGTAACGCACTTTGCATATATGCATATTTATATATTTTTGTTCAATATTGGATTATGTATAATTGGTGCTTTAATATTCGGAATACAGATTTATGTATATATCTTAAAAAATATATATATATAAAAACAGCTAATGCTAATATTGATGAATGTATTCAAGTCCTTAAAAATGAAAAATTTTTTGAATGTATTTACATTCATACTAATTTTTGTTATCTATGCTGTTTGTCAATCAGCACATGTTTAAAATTTTGTAACCAATCAGCATGGCTTTATCTGTTTAAATACAGCATTTTTGTTTTGGCTCCTTGCTGTACACTGAAGAAGGCTAGGTTTTTAACCATTGCCGAAACCGGTTTGTTTTTGGATGCCATTATGCTGTCTGGGTAGTTTTTATTAAACTACTCTTTTTCTGACTCAGTCTACTTACTGCTGGCTTATTTTTTGTTTCTTGGAGCTATTCACTGAGAGCCGTGCAGTTCCTTACGTGCAGGGGAACATTTTGTTTGATCTAAATGAAGCCTCCAGTGCATCATAGCCACATTTTAAGGAATGGTTGCTAACCTGTTGTATGTTATTTACCATCTCTAATACATATTTCTTATCAAGAGATTCATCAGTGGTTAGTTTTTTAGTTAACTGATCAAGCATAAACTCTTGGTATTGTATCATGTGAAACTGAGTTTAAAGCTCTAGCTGAGAGAGTAGCTGAAGTGTAGACCTTTTTACCCCATCTGTCTAATGACCTTGCTTCCCTTTCAGAAGGAACAGGGTTTTTAGCTGTGGTCGCGGCTACTGCCTTGGGACCCTGGGATATAGTTTCTGGGTCTGCAAGTGGGGCCTTGTAAAGGTGGTGATGAGTATCTGGCACCCTGTAAAATCTGTCTGGTTTGGCAGGGGCTGGGGGTAAAGAATCTGGAGCGGAGCAAACATCATTGAAAGCATCATCCACCACAGAGAGAACAGGAGGTATAGCTAAGGGCCTGTGCTGTGGGAGGTGCAGAAAGGTCCTAAGTCTTTTTCTGGAGTCTGAAAAATCCTGTTGCTGCCATTGGAACTGTTCTCGCATGGCGTGCAAGGTTTCCCCAAAGGAGAATTCTTCTGGTGGGGAAGCAGCTGGAATGGATTCTTCAGCATCAGAATCTTCAAAATTGGAGAAGGGAGCCTCTGGCTGGTCAGTTATGTCTGATTCATCAGCAGAATCATCAGAAGACACTTGCTCAGGGGGCTCTGCCCTAGGTCTCTTCTCTGGGGGCTGAGAGGCCCTGTCTGGGTGAGATTGAGATCCTCTAATTAAAGAAATTAAATCTTCTGCCAAAGAAAGCATTTGAGAACTAGAAGAGGGCCTGGTGGGGGGTTTAACAGGCACTGTTTTAGTAGTCTTGGCTGCTTTAGCCCTGGCGAAGGCCTTAATGGACATGGCTGCTGGAGGCCTAGCAGCACCACGTGCTGGGGTAGAGACATCCAAGGGGATGGTGTCTGATAAGTCAACCACCGTAGTGGGTAAAATTTCTGAGGTCGATTCAAGAGTTGTAGCAGGGGCCTCAGTTGTAAGAATAGGTTCAGCTGTACTTTGATCAGTTTTCTCGGTTTCGGCCGAAACCGAGACACTCGTTTGCTTTACCGTGGTTTCGGCGAAACCCCGGACCGCGAGTGTCGGTCTTTATCTTTGCGTTTTTGGTAGATTGGGTAGTCGGAGGATCCGACGGCATAATGTACGCAAAATCAGAACCGAAAAACTGTTCTGCAAACTCCGACCGACGCCTAAGCGTTCGTCGGTTGAAAGAGGCACAGGCCGAACAGGCTGCTACGCCGTGGGCTGGGCCTAAACAAGGCAGACAGTAAGAGTGGAAATCTTTATGAGGTATTTGTTTCCCACAGGTTAAACAATTGTTAACTTTTTCTGACATCGGCTGAGGCAAGAAAGAGTCCCCAACGGGTACTTAGCTTTAGAAGTCTTGTAGTATTCGGTAGAAGTAATCTCTGGATCCGACCGACCGGCACTTGCGAACAGCTTCTGCTTCGGGCGCCACGCGGCAAGAAAGACTGAGGAAAATGGCGTCGGCTGATGCTTTTATACCCGAAGACCAACAGAGATGACGTCGGGTGGAGTGCGACATCAGCGAAGCCGGACCCGGACTTTGGAATCCGGCCGACTGCAGGGCTGCCTGACGACAGGACAACCCACTTGTTATGACTGCAGATGCATCCATGAAGGACATCTGTCTATGTACATCCAAGGTATGCATTATTCTTTCACCTCTGTTTTGTGGATTGGGAAAGAAGGTAGGTAGGTGGATTGCCTGGTTTAAAGACACTCTGGATACCACCTTAGGCATAAATGTAGGATTAGTTCTCATGGACACCCTATCTTGATGGAAGATTAGGAAGGGTTGCACTGCCATTAAGGCCTGTAGTTCCGAAACCCTCCTTGCTGAAGTAATAGCCAGTAGGAAAGCAGTTTTCCATGACAGGTGTTGTAGATCTGCTGTTGCTGCTGGTTCAAACGGAGGGATTGTCAACTTTTCTAGTACAAAATTCAAGTCCCATGCTGGTAATGGTGGTTTCCTAGGAGGTTTTACATTCTTGATCCCTCTGAAGAACTGCCTGAGTAGAGGACGTGAATAGACAGGAGGATCATAGCTGTATTCTGCTGAAATAGCTGATGCATGTATCTTGATGGAGGAATAGGACAGGCCTGTATGTAGAAGCTCTGCCAAGTACTCCAGAATGTTAGCAATATCTATGTTCGACACATCTTTTCCTCTTTCAGTACTCCAAATGACGAACCTTTTCCATTTTCCTGCATAGTTCCTTCTTGTTGAAGGTCTGCGGGCTTCAAGGATAATGTCTTTAACCCTTTGTGAAAGGTCTGGGTTAGTTACTGCTATGTGATGTTCCAGGCAGTCAGTTGCAAGGTTTTTAGGTTTGGATGTATGATGTTGTAGTTGTTCTGAGTTAACATCAGAGGCATCAGGGGTATTGACCACATTTTCTCCCGAGACATGCTCCTCAGCAATGGGTACCAGTGTTGTCTTGGCCAGTTCGGAGCTATCAGAATTATCCTTGGATGTTCCTCTTTGATTTTCAGTAGTACCTTGTGCATCAAGGGAAGAGGTGGAAATGCATATGCTGTCAGGCCTTTCCAGCTGAAGGATAGAGAATCCACCTTCCATGCAAGTGGGTGGAATGTCCTTGTGCGGAATTTTTTGAGCTGGTGATTTTGTGGGGAAGCGAATAGATCTATTTGTGGCATTCCCCATTTCTTTGTGATGGCCTTCTTTGAGGAATGGTCTGAATTTTAGGATTGCCAGTTTTGGTTTATGTGCAGGTGCAGCTGGTCCTGAGTCCACAGTCCTTGTACGCATTTGTCCAGCATGTGTGCCCCCCATCCTAGGTCTGAGGCGTCCGTTGTGATGGTTTGGTTTGCTCGAAAGTTGTGGAAGGGTAAGCCTGGGTTTGACTGGCATGCCCGAGCCCACCATAGAAACTCCTGTTTTAAGCATGGGATTAGTGGTATTTCTGTTTCTAAGCTGTGCCTGTGTTGAGACCATACATTCTTTAGGTACCACTGTAACTTTCTCATATGCAGTCTGGCATGTGGGACCAAGATTATGCATGATGCCATGAAGCCCAAGGCCTGCAGAACTTTTCTTGCTGTTAGTTTGTTCTGCTTAGTTAATGCCAAGAAGTAAAGAGGGAGCTCTTTTTGTTTTTCTGCAGTTAGGAATGCCATCTGTTTTACTGTGTCCAATTCCGCGCCCAAGAAGGTTCTTGTCTGGGATGGTATCAGCCTTGACTTTTGTAAATTGACTGTGTATCCCAGGGCTTGTAGCAAGTATATGACCCTTTGTAAATCTGTTGTCAGCTTGCTTTTGTTGTCCGCTTGTAACAGGCAGTCGTCCAGGTATGGATAAATTTGGATTCCCTGTACTCTGCAGTGAGCGATTACTGATGCCAGGCATTTTGTGAATACTCTGGGCGCAGTAGATAAGCCAAAGGGCAATGCTGAGAATTGATAATGCTCTGATCCTGCAAGAAATCTGAGGTATCTTCTGCAATTTGGTCGAATGGGGACGTGCAGGTATGCCTCCTTGAGATCTAGAGTTACCAGCCAACACTCCTTGCCCAGCATGGGAAGAAGTTGCTGTAGGGTCAGCATTTTGAATTTTGGGACGATGATGTATGTGATATAGTGCCAATTTTTCGAGAATAAGGCTAACTTTCCGCCTAATGGTGCTGCTTTTTGCTCCCTGGTAGGCGGGGTCAGAGCCAAGTCACTGTGATTGTCCTGTTGCAGTGGCAGTGGTTGTGTCTGTGCCTCGGTTATTGCCTTGCCACTGTCGTCCTCTGTAGGCACCTCCTCTGGATTGATTTCTGCCCCTAGAGCGTCTGTTCCTGCCCCTTTGTGATCTTGTGGAGTCAGGAAAGGACCAATTTTTGGCAGGCCAGTTCCTGCTAAACCTTGGGGGCTGAACCTGTAGGAAATCTTTAACTGTTTGTACAGATTTTGCCTTCTCTTCCATTTTCTTCATTACCTGCTGGGCAGGTTCCCCAAATAGACTGGCTTTATCCATAGGAGCATCCAATAACTTAGCTTTAACATGATCCGGTAAGACCTGTTCTTTCAACCATGCATGCCTTCTTATCACTGTGCCAGTCATGGCTGATCTAAATGAAGCCTCCAGTGCATCATAGCCACATTTTAAAGAATGGTTACTAACCTGTTGGATGTTATTCACCATTTCTAATACATATTTCTTATCTAAAGATTCATCAGAGGACAGCTTTTTAATTAACTGATCAAGCATAAACTCTTGGTATTGGATCATGTGAAACTGACAGTTTAAAGCTCTAGCTGAGAGAGTAGCAGAGGTGTAGACTTTTTTCCCCCATCTCTCTAAGGACCTGGATTCCCTTTCAGAGGGAATAGGGTTTTTTGCTGTGGTCGAGGCTACTGCCTTAGGCCCCTGGGATATAGTTTCGGGTCTGCAAGTGGGGCCTTGTATAGGTGGTGATGAGTGTCTGGCACCCTGTAAAATCTATCTGGTTTGGCAGGGGCTGGAGGTAAGGAATCAGGTGCAGTGCAGACATCATTAAATGCATCGTCCACAACAGACAGGACAGGAGGTATAGCTAAGGGCCTATGTTGTGGTAAGTGCAGAAAAGTCCTAAGCCTTTTTCTTGAATCTGAGAAATCTTGTCCCTGCCATTGGAATTGTTCTCTCATGGCATGTAAGGTTTCCCCAAAGGAGAATTCCTCTGGTGGAGAGGCAGCTGGAATGGATTCTTCAGCATCTGAATCTTCATAATTGGAAAAAGGAGCCTCTGGCTGGTCTGTAATGTCTGAGTCATCCGCAGAATCATCAGAGGACACAGGCTCGGGGGGCTCTGCTCTAGGTCTCTTTTCTGGGGCTGAGAGGCCCTGTCTGGGTGAGATTGGGATCCCCTAATTAAGGATATTAAATCTTCTGCCAGAGTAAGCATTTGTGAACTAGAAGTGGGCCTGAGTGAGGGTGGTTTAACAGGCACTGATTTAGCTGATTTGGCTGCTTTAGCCCTGGCAAAGGCCTTAATAGACATGGCTGCAGGAGGCCTAGCAGCACCACGTGCTGGGGTAGAGATATCCAAAGGGATGGTGTCTGATAAATCAGTAGGAACCACAGTTGTAGGCAAAATTTCTGAGGCTGATTCAGGTAAGGTAGCAGGAGCCTCAGTAGTAGTCATGGATTCGGCTGAAGATTGACCAGTTTTCTCGGTTTCGGCCGAAACCGAGACACTCGCGGCTTGCTTAACCATTGTTTCGGCCGAAACCGCGGACCATGAGTGTCGGTCTTTTTCTTTGCGTTTTTTAACAATTTGGGTAGTCAGAGGATCCGACGGCATAATGTACGCAAAATCTGAGCCGAAAAACTGTTCAGCAAACTCCGACCGACGCCTAAGCGTTCGTCGGTTGAAGGAAGCACAGGCCGAACAGGCTGCTATGTCGTGGTCTGGGCCTAAGCAAGGCAAACAGTAAGAGTGGAAATCTTTATGAGGTATTTGTTTCCCACAAGTTAAACAGTTATTGACTTTTTCTGACATCGGCTGAGGCAAGAAAGAGTCCCCAACGGGGTACTTAGCTTTTAGAAGTCTTCGAAGTAGTATTCGGTAGTAGTAATCTCTGGATCTGACCGACCGGCACTTGCGAACAGCTTCTGCTTCGGGCGCCACGCGGCAAGAAAGACTGAGGAAAATGGCGTCGGCTGATGCCTTTATACCCGAAGACCAGCAGAGATGACGTCGGGTGAAGTGCGACATCAGCCGAAGCCGGACCCAGACTTTGGAATCCGGCCGACCGAAGGGCTGCCTGACGACAGGACAACCCATTTGTTATGACTGCAGATGCATCCATGAAGGACATTCAGGGGCAGTACAGGCATCATTATATGCATCATCAACAACTGTTAGTACTGGAGGAATGGCTAAAGGCCTATGCTGTGGTAAATGTAAAAAAGTCCTTAGCCTTTTCCTTGAATCTGAAAAATCCTGGCCCTGCCATTGAAAGTGTTCCCTCATAGCATGTAAGGTTTCCCCAAAAGAAAATTCTTCAGGCGGAGAAGCAGAAGGAATGGAGTCTTCTGCATCAGAATCCTCATAAGGAGAATATGGGCCATCCTGAGGGTCTGAAATATCTGAGTCATCCGAGGAATAGTCTGTAGAAACAGGTTCCGGGGGTTCAGTTCTAGGCCTCTTATCTGGAGGGGGTTGAGAGGCCCTGTCTGGGTGAGGTTGGGATCCCCTGATCAAAGAAATGAGATCCTCAGCCAGGCTGAGCATTTGGGAACTAGAGGTAGGCCTGTGTGAGGGAGTTTTAGCAGGTAAGGCCTTAGAAGAATTAGCTGCTTTAGCCCTGGAAAAAGCCTTGATAGACATAGATGCAGTGGGTCTAGCAGCCCCACGTGCAGGTGTAGATATGTCTAAAGGAATAGTATCTGATAAATCCTGGGTGCCTGCTTCAGCAGGGGTAATTTCAGTCGCAGATTCAGCTATGCTCTGTGAGGCCTCGGCTATCGGAGGCATGCTTTCGGCCGAAGGAAGAACCGAGGACTCGGTTTCAGCCGAAACCGAGACACTCGCGGTTGGCCTAACCGTGTTTTCAGCCGAAACCGCGGACCGCGAGTGTCGGTCCTTTTCCTTACGCTTTTTAGCCAATTGTGTAGTCGGAGTCTCCGACGGCATTTTGTATGCAAAAGCGGGACCAAAAAACTCCTCTGCAAACTCCGACCGACGTCTAAGCGTCCGTCGGTTGAAGGAAGCACAGGCTAGACAAGCTGATACGTCGTGGTCTGGGCCTAAACAAGGAAGGCAGTAAGAGTGGAAATCCTTATGAGGTATTTGTTTCCCACAAGTTAAACAATTATTTACTTTGTCTGACATTGGCTGAGGCAAGAAAGAGTCCCCAACGGGGTACTTAGCTTTTTAGAAGTCTTCGGTAGTAGAAATCTCTGGATCTGACCGACCGGCACTTGCGAACAGCTTCTGCTTCGGGCACCGCGCGGCAAGAAAGACAGAGGAAAATGGTGTCGGCTGATGCCTTTATACCCCAGCAGCTATGACGTCGGGTGAAGTGCGACATCAGCCGAGGCCAGACCCAGACTTTGGAATCCGGCCGACCGAAGGGCTGCCTGAGGCAGGACAACCCATATGTTAGGACTGCAGATGCATCCTTGAAGGACATCTGGTTAATTAGTTCATTAAATGGATAGGGGAAGGAGTCTATTTAATTGATTGTGTGTATAAAAGGGAATGCTTTTTCATCATTACTCCTGTACTCATTGAAGGCTGTGGTGGCCGAGGCGCTAAGACAGTTTGAATTTTTATTAAATTCTTCAACGTGAAATCCGTGTTGTTTTTGGGAGTCTTACTACTCCCTGGTTTGGGTGTGGAAACCCCCCACTGCTTAGTCTTGTGTGTCCCCTGGGACTGAAACCTGGGGTTTCTGCTGTGTCTGGGTTTGGCTTGAGAAGACCTGGAAGGGGCTGGAAAGAACAAATTCTTAGAGGGCCAGTGCCAACTAAATCTAGGAGGCTGAACTTGTAAGAAATCTTTAACAGTTTGCATACATTTTGCTTTATCTTGCATCTTTTTAAGGGAGCATCTGACAATTTAGCTTTAACATGATCAGGCAAAGATTGCTCCTTAAGCCAAGCATGCCTTCCGAGCACAGACCCAGTAACAGCAGCCCTGCAAGAGGCCTCTAATCAATCAAATCCACATTGCAAAGTATGTTTTCCAACTTGTTCAGCAGAATGCATTAAACCTTGTAATTATTTTCCACACAGTCAGGAATCAACATAATTTTCTGTTTAAGCAATCCACTAACATGTTGCTGATACTTTAACATATGAAACTGGCAATTTAAAGCCCTAATGGCCAAGGCTGCAGAAGTGTAAACCTTCTTACCCCATCTATCCAGCGCCCTGGAGTCTGTATCAGAAGGGGTAGGATTTTTAGCAGTAGAAGCCTTAATGCCCTTGGGTCCCTGTGAAACAGTCTCTGGATCCGCAATAGGATTTTTAAAAAGGAACTTGTATGAATCAGGAACCCTGTTTTCTGGGAGCAGAAGGCACAGAATCAGTGGCCAAACTAGATTCCGAAAAAGCATCAGCAATGTCTAGTACAGGAGGAATAGCTAAAGGCCTATGTTGAGGCAGGAGTAAGAAATCCCTAAGCCTCTTTTTTGAATCAGAAAAATATTGGCTTTCCCAGTGGAAATGCTTCCTTAAATTATGTACGGTTTCACTAAAAGAAAACTCCTCTGGAGGGGAAGCAGAGGGAATAGAGCCCCTCTGCATCAGAATCCTCATAAGTAGATACGGGCGCATCCAGATCATTAGAAGAATCAGAATCCTGGTCAGAAGATTCATAAACTTCAGTCCTAGGTCTCTTAGAAGGGGGAGGTTGGCTTCCCCTGATTAGAGTTACAAGATAATCAGCCATTCTTATCATTTGTTTTTTAGGCATAGAGGCCTGAGCATGCAGCCTGGGCATTGTTTTCTTAGGCATGGTTCGAGATTTAGGCCTAAATGAAGAAGGAGGCGTTGGTTTAATATGCAAGTCCATAGGCCTGAATACACCCTCAGAAGCCGGTGCCTGCACAGAGGCTCCGGACCCATCCAAGGTAGAGACATCCACGGGTTCCATAGTTGAAGCATCTCGCGGCATACCGGACTCCGAATGGGTCTCAGTAGAGGCCTGCAAATCAGAAGTAGAGGGTATCAGGGGCTGCAAAAGCACCTCACTGAATACCGGAGAACTGGCGACTGGCTTAGGAGAAGTGTCGTCGGCAGTTTTGGACCTCGGCGGCCTGTCTCTGTCTATCTTTGCGTTTTTTCAAAATCCCGGTAGTCGGATGACTAACCAACGACATTTCTGGATAATTAAACCGAGATTCAAAATATTTAGAGGCGAAAATATACCGAAGACGGATAGTGCGTTGATTAAATAAAGCACAAAACAGACAGCAAGGTACATCGTGGTCAGGGCCTAGGAAGGAATACAGTACGAATGAAAATCTTTATGAGGTATTTGCTTTCCACAAGTAATGCAATTATTAACTTTTACTGACATCGGTAAGGAGCAAGAAAAAGTTTCCCCAACGGGGTACTTAGCTTTAGTTGAAGACAGTTTCTGAAACTCGAAAACGAAAATTTCAGGAGTCTGCCAACCAGCACTTGTGAACTGCTTCTGCTTTAGGCACCGCACGGCAAGAAAGACTGATGTAATGGCGTCGCCTGCATGTTTTATACCCCTGATGACCTGATGTCATGGAAGAAGGGACAGCAACCGATGCAGGACCCACGACTTTGTTAATCAGTCCGAATGAGGGCTACTGCAAGCAGATAACCCAAATGTAATGACTGCAACAGTGAAACAAGAACATCCTAAAATAAAGCCCCAGACGGAGCCAGTCCTGAGGGACACAGCCTGTCCCTGAGCCGGGTAAAGCAAGTGCAAGATTAAGGAGGGGATTGGTGGGAGGGAAGAAATACTGCAACATGGAATAGGAGGACATCTATGGTTATGGTAAGTTTTTACACAACTTTCCTGTGTCCTCCTATGCCAATGTTGCAGTATTCTACTAGTGGGTGAATACCAAAGCTAACTAAAGGTTGTGCGGTGGACTGGTAGAGGACTCCAGGAATCCATGCAGGACAGCCCTGGCAAAACCTGCTCAGGAAATATGGTCCAGTTTGTATTGTCTGGTGAAGGTTTGCACAGAGGACCAAGTGGCTGTTTCCAAAATGGAGTTGTGTCCAGGGCTTTGAAAAAGACCCCAGAAGAGGCCATAGTTCTTGTGGAGTGGGCCCTGACATTACCTGAAAGTGTCTTCCCATGGTGTGTCTAACAACAGAACGTCTTGGCAATCCAGGCTGAAATGGTCTGCTTGCCCACAGCTTTCCTCAGAGCCCTGGGGTGGAAGGAGAACAGATGGACTGATTTGTGGAAAGGTTTATAGTTTTATGCAAATAGAATCTGAGTTGTCTGTGGACATCCAGGAAATGAAGGACCATCTCCCTGTGGGTTAGGGAGGAAGGTAGGCAGATGAATAGCCTAATTCAAGGAAAGGTCATTGACCACCTTGGGGGTGAAGGAAGGGTTTTTATCCTTAGGGTGACTGCCCATATGGAAAACCAGGAAAGGAGAGGGGGTAGCCATAAGGGCTTGAAACTCCGAGACCCTCTTGGCTGATGTCAAAGCAACTAGGACGACTGTTCTCCATGTACAAAACTTTAAGGTGGCCTTGTCAGCTGGTTCAAAGGGTGGTAAAGTGAGTTTTTCTAGCACATAATTAAGATCCCAGGGAGGAGGGGATGGTTTCATGGGACATCTTAGGTGCAGAACCCCGTTCAGGTAGAGTCTGGCTGGTAATCTGGATGCCAGCAGAGGTCCCACAGTCAGGCAGAGATGGCAGATAGATGTGCTTTTAAAGAGGAGTATGACAGACCTAAGTTCAGGAGTTCACACAGGTAGGACAGTATTGGAGGCAAGTGGCTGCCCAGTGGGTCTACCTGTCTTTTATGACACCAGAAGAAAAACCTTTTCCATTTGGAGAGAAGATTTTCTTGTGTTGGGTTTCCTGGCCTTCTGCAGGACTGAAAGCACATACTGATTTGTACAGGTGTCTGAAGGGAATCAGAATCCTATCCACCACAGGGAGAGGTGTAGTGACTGCCACTGTGGGTGTATCTGTGTCCCCTTGTGCTGTGTGAGTAGGTCCACAGAGGGGGGTACATTTGTGGTGATTGTCCTTGGACAGATGAAGTAGAGGGAACCAGTGCTGCCTTGGCCAGCAGGGAATCACCAGCAAGATTTTTGGTGAGTCTTGCTGAATTTTCAGTAGGACCCTCTAGATCAGAGGGAAGGGGGGGGGGGAGACATACAGGAGCTGCCCCTTCCATGACATTGAGAAGGAGTCTATTTGCAATGTCTTCAGGTTGGGAGTTCTGGAGCAGTAGCTCTGGAGTGGCCTATTTAGGGAGGAGGTGAGCAGGTCTATCTGAGGAATACCCCACTTGTGGACCAGATCTAGGAACACTTCTCTTGACAGCATCTATTTGTGGCTGTCTGATATGGTTCTGCTTAGTGAATCTGCCGGACAGTTGTGCTGGGATGGGATGTAGGCTGCTTGGAGCGAGATTCCCCGAGAGACCGCCAGATCCCACACCTGTAGAGCTAGTCTGCATAGGAGGTAGGACTTTGTCCCTCCTTGCTTGTTCAGGTACCACACCACTGTGTTGTTGTCTGTGAAAATTTATAGGAGGCCCTGCTGGGGTCTGCAGAGCTAGGAGTACTGCTGTCATTTCCCTGATGTTGATGTGCATTTGTTTGTCTGTCCACAAACCTTGCACTGTCCTTGGACACAAAGTTGCCCCCAGCCCAGGTCTGAGGCATCTGTGTGTATGACCTGGGAAGGGGTGGGCATTTGCAGGGGCATGCCCGGATTCTGAGCAACTTGAGCAAGCCACCATTTTAATTCTTGGTGAAGACAGGGGAGGAGTGGAACCCTGAACTCTAGAGGATGTGAGTGCTGGGTCCACACTGAGCATAGGTACCACTGAAATTTTCTCATGTGTAACCTCGCTATGGGCAACATGGGATAGTAGCTGCCATGTACCGCAGAAGTCTTAGGAAGTACCTCGCAGTCAGGGCTGATGAATAGAGGGCAGATTAAAAGTGATGGGAGAGGGACACCACTTTTTCCTCCTGGAGGGAGGCCATGTTGATGTCTGCCCTGATTCTGCATCTCAGGAAGACAATGTCCTGCGTAGGATGCAGTTGGGACTTTGGGTAATTTATCAGGAACCCTAGAGACTGCAGCAGGAGGCCCTTGGTTTGAACAAGGTCGGTCTGTCCATTGCTTGATTCAGTAGGTCATCTAGGTATGGGAATATTTGTATTCCCCTTTTCCTGCAGTAGGCAATGACTGGGGCTAGGCACTTTGTGAATACCCTTGGTGCGGTGGAGAGCCCAAAAGGCAATGCACAGAACTGAAAGCGAGAGGAGCCTGCTATGAATCTGAGGTATTTGCTGGAGGTAGGCTTTATGGGGATGTGAAGATAGGCCTTCTTTATGTCCAGGGTTACCATGAAGGCCTGAGGGAGAATGAGGAGAAAGAGTGGGTAAGGTGAGCATCATGAAGGAGGGCGAGATCTAGGATGGGCTTCTATGGTCCTTCCTTTTTGGGCACCAGAAAGATTATTGAGTAGAAACCTTTCCCTCGAGCAAAGGGGGGGCTGATTCTATAGTGCCTTGCAGTAGAAGTTGTTTAAGACCTGGAGTAGGAGGAACCGTTGGGATGTGGGAGGGGGTGGGATAGGCAGACTTGGAGGAGGAGTGATGCAAGTCAAAGTATCCATCCTTCAGGATGGACAAGACCCATTTGTCTGTTACTAGGGACTAGGCAGGCAGACAATGAGAGAGACGGGTGATCAAGGGGGTGTTGCTACGAGGAGGTGTGAGGAAGGGTGGCAGGCAGTCAGACACTGCCTGCCCTGTCTGGAAAGGAAGGCCTCTGGCCAGAGGCCTGATAAGTCCTTGGCTGGTCAGTGTTTCCTGGGAGGCCTTCTGGACCTATGGGGGCCAAAGGCCTTGATGCCTTTCTTATAAGGTCTTGAAGCTCTTTCCCTTTTGGCTGGAGAGACTTCAAAAGATCAGCCACCTTAGCACCAAAGAGGGCCGAATGGTCCAAGGGGGCATCCAGGAGCTTGGCTCTGAAGTCATCTGGGAGTGGTTGCAGATGTAGCCAGGAATATCTTCTTAGTATGGATGCTCATGCAGCTGATCTGGCTGAGGACTCAGCTGCAACGTATGCACATCTAAGGGAGTGCTTGTTCACTTGTGAGATAAGCCCGAGTAAGGAAGACAAACATGTTTTAACAGCACAGTCAGGAATGTCACTATGCTCTTTGGAGGCTTTGTCCAGAAAAGCCAGGGAGTACTTGGTCATGTGAGACTGGTAATTTGTTGCCCTAAAAGCTAGGGTAGCAGAAGTATAAATATTTCGTTCCCACCTCTCCATGACTTTGCTGTCATTATCTGCAGGCAGTTGTAGTAAGGAGTAGTTTGGCTGCCCTGTCTGTAGAAATGGAAATAATGGCATGGTCTGCTGGGGGGCACTTGAAAAGTAATTTGTCTAAGTCAGGGACCCTGTATAATCAGTCTGCCCTTTGAGGAGCAGGTGGTTGGGAATTTGGATTAATAGATGCAGCAGCAGGTTGGACAGGTGGGATAGGTGACAGATTAAGTGATGCCATCTGAATCAGATCATAAAATCTTTTTTGTACTTCAGGCATGTCTGAGCATTCTCACTTAAAAGTGCTCTCTCATCAGGTTAACAGTGTCCCTGAAGGTAAGGTCTTCCCACTGGGGAATCAGGCTCAGCCGAGGCCGCTTCGGGGGATCCATACCCCCAGGGGGTATGAAATCTGGAAGAGAAGAGGGGAGAGTCCTCAGAGGAATCAGACAGTTCCTCCTCTGCAGGCTGACTCACAGTTCTTTCAGGTATTGAAGGCCTATGGCTGAGAAGAGGTGGAGCCGCAGGGGTGAACTCAGAGGAAGGTCGGAGGGCCAAGAAAGCATTGTAGAGAGACTGGCTGACGGCCTGCCAGGTCAGGTAAGGCCTCTGGTGCCAGGGAAATATGCCTGGTCTTTTGCTTTTTCTTAGAAGGCCTAGCCGGCATCTGGCTGGTGGTAGGCCTGGAAGAAATCATTGGAGGAGCGGTGGCCGGGTCCGAAGCACCCATCGAAAGTACTGGTGTTCCTCCCCAGTGTCTAACAGGGGCCGGTACATCCTCCCCGGACCCGTCATCCACTCTAGACTGTGCAGCCTCCAGAAAGGTACCCACTACTGTACCTAAGATGGCAGAAGAGTCCTCAGCCAAGCTGATGGTGGCTACAGATTGAGGAGAGGCAGGGGCAGTGGAAGAAGTAGGCCGCTTGGAATTGGCCCTCTTCCTTGGTGGTTCGGATGGGGCTTTGGAAGCAGCTTCCATACAGAGAGCCATCTGTCTCAGGTGCTGGTTTTCAAGGTATAAGTCGAGAGCCTCTAAGCGGCGGCGAAGGGTCTTCAGGATGGACGATTTACAGATGGCGCAGTTTTTGTAATCATGATCCCTACCCAGACAAGAGAGACACTGGTCGTGGATGTCTTTATGTGGAATTTGACGACCACAGTTACACTTACTCTTACTGGTCATGAACAGACTATAAAATGCAAAAGGACTGAAGAAAAAGGCCCCAACGGGGTACTTATTTTTAATGCGAAACAGATCCGAAGTCCGCAAGTAGCAGGAATACCTGGCATATGGCTGACAGCCGAAAAGTTCTGAGGATTGGTGCGTACAGATGTCACCTTTATGGCCCATATACCTGCCTCCATGTCAGATGTCGGACGTACCAAGACGGACTGGAAAAGCTTTAGAAACCTGGCCGTACAAGCTGATCAGAAAAAGGGTAAACCCACTAGTAGAATACTGCAACATTGGAATAGAAGGACATCTATTTGAGGAGTACCCCACTGGTGAACAATGTCCAGAAACACATCCCTGTGAAGCATCCATTCACTGGATTTAATTATGGACCTGCTCAGAGTCTCTGCCACAACGTTTAGACCTGAAGGAATGTACACTGCCTGAAGAGTCACTTGGAATCAGTTAGCTAGTTCCCACACTAGAAGTGCCAACTGGCAAAGTAGATAACACCTTGTGCCCCCCCCCCCCATTTGTTGATATACCACATTACTGTGGTACTGTCGGTAAACAACTTGAGATGTCCTGAGTAAAAGAGGATAAATGGTCTGAAGTGCCAGCAGAAGAGCTCTCATCTCCTTGGCGGTGATGTGGTCTTTCTGTTGAAGAGGAGACCATACTCCCTGCACCTTTAGGGAGTCGAAAGCTGCTCTCCTTTCCACATCTGAGGCATCAGTGAACAGTTCCTGAGAAGGAAGAGGTGGATGAAAAGGGAGACCTGGATTGAGATCAACTGCTGAATCCACCAATGAAGTTCCTGCTTGAGCCAAGGGAGAAGAGAACTAAGAAACAGACGGGATGAGAATGCTGAAGCTCATGTACAGTTTGGCAAAAGGGAGTAAAGGAATAGAGGAAGCCATTAACCCCAGAGATCTCAAAAATTCCCTTGCTGTTAAAGAGGGCAGAGGAAGAAGGGACTGAAAAAAGGAAATAAGAGTTAGGCCTTGGGAGGAGGCAGGGATGCCAGCATAGGAAGAGTCTGGATCCTCCACCACAGAAAGACATGATCCTGAGGAGGAGTCAGAAAGGACTTTTTGATATTTACAGTGCATCCCAGACTCTGCAGAATGGAGACAGCAAAGTGAATACTTTGTAACAAGATCACTGGAGAGGATGCCTGAAACAGGTCATCAAACTAAGTAAAGATTTGGATTCCCCTTAGCCTGCAAAAGGCAATCACAGGAGCAAGGGATATGGTGAATACTCTCTGCCATTTGTCCTTTCAACTGCTCCAAGCAGACAACTGAAAATGTCAGGAAGTAACAAAGAAACATAAAAAAAACTTCATGAAAAGGGAATGAACTGGGATATGGAGATAAGCATCCTTGAAATCCCGAAACACCATGCAAGCCTGAGGAAGGAAAAGAGGGAACAAAGTCTGAAGGAACAACATTCGAAAATAGGGAACCTTCAGAAATGTATTTAGATGAGAGGTGTCTAAAATTGGTCTCCAAGTACCCACTTTCCTGGGTACTAGGAACATTAAGGAGTAAAACCCCCTCCCTCTTTTAGAAACCAGAACTTCCTGAATAGTATCCTGAGTCAAGACTGGAAGGAAGGACAGCTGTTTCTGTGGGGGCTGATGAATTCCCATAAAAGGGGAAGAGATTTCCAGATCATGAAATACCCTTGGCGGATAATGGACAAAACCCAGGAGTCTTGAAAAATCTTTAACCAAACAGGGACAGACAGAGAGAGAAAGGCAAAGAGGAATGTCTCACAGAAGAATTGGATAGTCGCACAGAACCTGGTTTATCAGGAAAAGGAGACTTCTGGGGCACAGAAGTCTGGGTAGCTTAAAAGATTTATAGCTGTTTACTAGGCTAACGACCACAAGGGCCTTTTTAAGCTTAGCCATGTATCCCAAATCTCGGACAAGTTCTGATACCCTTAACAAGTGTAAGCATGGGCCTGGGAGATGAACCATTTACAGGTTACCTGTTTGCATCAGAAACATAGGTGACAAACCAGGGATGAAATTCCAGTTTCCCATCCAATTGTCCAAGTTGCACCTGAACTGGATTAGGGAGGAACTCTGCTTCACATGGATGGCGAGCCTGTTCCACCGATGGGATAGTCTCTGGGATACATAGCTCTCTCTCCAGCAGGTCCTATTTATATCACAAGCAAGGTTTAAGTCTTTAGAATGGATAAGTCTGGTACGGTTTGTTTTGTGGATATGCAGAAAGTCCATCAGAATGGGGTCTGACAATGACTTGTATGCCAGGCATAGATCTCCCCTCAAAAGCCTTCTAGGAGACAGAATACAGGATAGGGCCTTGAGGCAGTCTGCATAGGACATATTGCTTACACCTGTATTCTTTTAGTGAGGAACCTCTGTGGACGTTCCAGTTGTTGGATATGACTGGTTAGGTACATACCAAAGGAGGCACTGTACTAAATAAGTCTGTTGAATGCCGAATACAGTGGAACAATGACTTCCTTGGACTCGGATGCCATACCTTTGTTTATAAGTTGCGCAACATAGGAGGATTTCCTCACCACTGGAGACAAGTGACAATCAAAGGTAGATTACTATATCTCTGTGTGTCCCTAAGTCCGTGACTACTGGGTCAACTCTAAGGGATGTGTTGTCAAAATAATAGTTACCAGAGATGGGTGACTTCCCAGAGAATACTATTATGCATTTATTGGCATTTAGTTTTAGTCCACGACTCTGACACCAGCTGTTTGTGTCAGCCCATCCTGTTGAACATTTGTGTCAGTGTGAGATTCAATAACAGCTCCTAATTTGCAATCATCTGCAAATTTACTCAGCCAGAGACCACTGACATTGGCCTTGACTTCTGAGAAGTAAATGCCAAAAAGGAGTGATCCAAGGACTGATCCCTGAGGGACTCCACTTGTGACTGGCCTCTTTGTAGAGGTGGACTCCTCAGTTCTAACTTCCTGGGTCCTGAGAGCCAATTGGCTATCCACTGAGTGACATACAGGTTTGTACCCAACCTCTTAAGTTTGACAACAATGCCCGAATGGGGTATTGTGTCAAATGCCTTGGCCAGGTCAAGGTAGGCAGTGTGAACAATTTTGCCCTGATCCATTGCTTTGGTGACCTTCTCAAAGAAGTCCACCAGGTTGAGTAGGCATGATCTGTCCTTGACAAAACCAAAGCAGGAGGAGCCCGGTTTCCACCTTTCTTGCCCATGTTGGAAGGACGAGACTGTGTACAAACAAAAGCTGGCTTAATGGGGTAATTTCTCTGAAACTTGGGTACAGGAGAAACAAAAACTTATTTAAGCTCCTGTAAATCCTTGCCCTTATCCTGAAGGGACAGTAGCACTTCACCAAACAAATATTTATTACTCAGAGGAGCATCCATCAACTTAGCCTTAATATCACCAGGCAAAGGCTGAAGCCAAAACCAAGAATATCTCACAATCCCAAGTACCACAACCTCAGAGGAAGCATCTGCTGCATCATAACTACACTCAATGGAATGACAAGCCACCTGGGAGGAAGTCCCGAACAAGGAAACGGCAGAAGACTTCTCTTCAGAGGCTGGAAGATCAGAAATTACCTGACAAACTTGGGAAAGAAGAGCCAACATATACCTGGACATATGGGTCTGATAACGGACAGCCCTAAAAGCTAAAGTATAAGAGGCATAAGCCCCCCCCCCAACTTTTCCATAGTTCTATCTTTATCAGAAGGCAATAACTCTGGAGAAGGGCTTGTCAGAAGCCAGAGACACCACCGAAGGGTCAGCAGAAGGGCACTTAAAGAAATTTACAGTCCTCAGGTCTCTTTAGAGCATGGGACTGGAAGTCAGGAGCCTTAGAAACATTAGAAAAGGCATCCAACAATGCAGCCAGAACAGGAGGTAGAGCAGTAGGCCTGGGAAAGTCCATCTCCAGGAGCTCATAATACCTCTTCTGCACTTCAGAAACCCTAGCAATATCCCATTTTAAAAACTCCATCATCCTAGAAATGGTCTCCCCAAAAGGAATTTCCCCGAAAGCAGTTTCAGGACTACAGATTCCACTTCCTCAGACCTACAATCTAAAGGAGAGGGAATCTGAGGAGTAGACAAGTGATTCGCCAACTGAATCTGCCGCCTCCACAGAGAAATCTTTTTCCCTGGGTGTTTTAAGGAGAGTAGAGGACCAAGGAGGAGCTGAAACAGAAACACCAACACCCTGAAGAGGTTTTAAAGCCATCAAAGCATTAAACAACAGCAGAGTGAAATTTTGCCATTCACTCTGTGGGTCCTTGGGAATTGGAGTAATATGTTTAGTTTTCTTTTTCTTTAAGGGGACATCCACCTTATGACATGTAGAAAGCTCCAACCATGGATGGCATTCAATAATTCTAGTAGGAACTTCTTCCCTAACTAAAATTTGAGGAACACCGCTAGAGCCGATTGAAATCATCATCTGTGGTTGCAACTGAATGTCCGATGAAGACATCTGCAAAGCCTCCAAGGACATGCCTGAAGTCTGATCCCCACCAGTCTCTAAACTGGCCTCAGCTAAAGAACCGAACAACGGAGCTGGGCAAACCTCAAGGCTTTCACTCACCTCAGGAGACACTTTCAGCAGAGGCTGCGCAGCAGAATAGTCAGGCCTCGACTTCTTGGCTTTCTTCATGGATGGCTGCCTCTCGCAGCAGGAAGCTCCTTCCACTGCGTCTTTAGCTAAAAGCTTAAGAAGTTTATTCTCCCGGTACAAAGCCAAAGAAGAAAGCCTACTACAGAGGATTATGAGGACAAAGGCCTGACAGACTGAACAGTACGTATGGTTGTGAGAAGCACCAAGGCAGAACAAGCACTGTTCACAATGGTCTTTACAGGGAATCTGTCTCCCACACTGGCATTTACCCTTCTTGGGTGACATGAATCTCCACATGCAATTAAATATAGAAAAAGATAAAATACACAAGGAAATGGGTCACTTACCTGTAACGGCTTGGTGAACTAGCAATGGAATGGGTGTTCAGACCGACAACCAAGAGATGGCATTCGGACTGGTGACAAAAGTTCTGGGGATGGTATACCCAGAACATTACCTTTATGCCCTATGCTATACAAAGAGCATGTGTGTGACGTACGGCGTGTCTTAAAGCAACATAAAGGCTTTATTGCCATGGGATCCCAATTGTAATGAATACTGCAACAGTGAAATGGAAGGACATGTTTACTGTTGAGGGTGTAGCAAGGCATACTCGTGTGTTTAAATGAGTACGTTTTTTCTGACCATCTTTCTGTAAACTTTACAGGTATAGCATCACAGAATATTTAGAACTTAGTCTGTTGTGTAGAACTATACAAAAATCAGTTTACATGATAGGAATGCACTTCTTAAAATAGTTTTTTTTATGCTTATAGATGGCTCAGCTGAAAAGTGTACCCATTTCCAAAGTTTAGAGAGGCAATGTTTTGAGAGAGCAGTAAATATTTTGCAGATGATAGGTAAGGACTGGGGGAAGAAAATGAGGTGAGAATAAAAAAAGAATCGCTGGCAACACTCCCGTTTCTGGCACAGGTCTGCTAGAAATATATAGACTCCCTCTGAAGATGGCTCTTAGAAACTGGGTAGTTCCTGTAGAAACTTGGCACTACAGGATGGTAACCATTTTTGGAGAAACAGTGAAATGTGACTTTTTCCATACAGCTTCTTAATTAGGCTAACATCTGGACCGTCAAAATGTCAACTTTCACAACAGTATCAGAAATTTTAGATTTTGCATTCTTTAGGCAAGTTCCCAAACATCTCCCAGTGGCTGATCTTGCCACTGCCAGTGGCTGATCTTGCCACTGCTGCTCTAAACATTACATCTACTAGAAGAAAAACTTCAGAGTGCAAGATAACAGTTACATAGGCAGCTTGTAACAAGGGGTAGAATGCGGTCACTCTTACAATCATAGCCCAAGTACTATCTGATGCAAGCCAAGTTGTGTGTCCTGGTCAAATTTCAGAGCTCAGCACACTTCCCCTTGGCTGGGCTAATGTTATGGTATCTTGGACATCATCACTTTCTTGCACCCACCGTGGCTGTATACTGCCCCTTAGCATTTAATTCCCAGGGACAAGGGTTGAAGCTTGGAAGAATTTATACCCACAGAGGACCCAAAACAAGATGAAGTAAGGTAGGTAAACTGTGGATAATCAGGAAAGGAAGTGTAGCCAACACCTGCTCCTAAGCATCCAAAGCAGTAGAGTGGACAGAGGGAGGAAAATAGTACAGCAACAGTGACCACACTAACATCTACTATCTATGTAAGTTGCCTACACAACTGTACCATGTTCTTCAAATGGATCAGTGCTGCAGTCATAACCTGAAAATCCCCACAGCTGGTCTGACAGGCAGGGTGGCTTACTACTGGATGGAAGAGTGTAATATGCCCTTCAAATATAACACAGGTGAATTCAGCCTGGACCTACTAGACCTAGAAAGTATACTGAACATATAATGTTTTGAAAAAGTGAAAATGGAGGACCATGTGGCTGCATCTAAGATGCCCTGGGTACTAACGCATTAGGAAAGCAGCGATTGCTGCTGTCACCATTCTGAAATGTTATCTAACCCTCTCATGCAAATTTCTACATTGACTTTTGCAGTAAAATTTAATAAAACATGCTTTCTGTTTAGATCTGGTTAGTTTTATCACTGTAAATATGGTGAGGCTGCTCTGATTTGTTGCATCATTTATCCTGTCTAGGTATTATCTCAATTGTCTACTTACATCAGAGGAGTGCTAGATTCTACCCTTTGTTCTCAGAACTGAACGGGGGTGTGTGGCTAGACAGCTTGGTTCAAGGTTACTTCAACACTGACCCTCAGCATTAAAGAGGAGTTAGTGTACAGAGTTAACCCGGAGTATCTGATATCTCTGCAAGTCAAGGGTTAAAGTTTTGAGACCTTTCCTATGAATGTAACTGCAAAGAGGAGTAGTTTTCCAATTTAGCAATTTTAAAGGAACAGGGCCAGATTTTTCAAAGTATGGAAGGCTTAGCTTTTTTCTTTCAAAAAGAAGGTTCAAATCACAGGTAGGTCCGAGATCTCTACTGGTGTGGGGTTAAGACACAGGACATCCTTTAGAAATTGCTAGACTGGAGGCCAGGATGCCAGTGGATTGGTGTAGGCATAAAGAAACAGCTGAAAGATGGACCTGAAAATAAATCTTTGCTAAATATGACTTTAGAGTCCTTGATCTTCGAGCCTCCCTCATGTTTATCATGATTATCATGTCCTTAGACTAAAGATACCCCCAATGGTACTAACATCAAATTGTCCAGTCCCACTAGATTAAGTGTGGGAAAGTTGGGATGTACAAGGAATTCCCTGCATTGTAACAACAACAGAGGTTTCTCCCTCATGTGAAGAAGGTGAGGGAAAGTACAGTTGTGTACACTTATGTAGATGTTCGAGTGTATTCACTATTGCAGTCATTACATTTGGGTTATCTGCTTGCAGGTAGCCCTCAGCCGGCCTGATTATCAAAGTCTTGGGTCCTGCGTCAGCTGCTGTCTTCTTCCATGACGTCAGTTAGTCAGGGGTATAAAGCATGCAGCCGATGCAGTCAGGGGTATAAAGCATGCAGCCAACGCCATTACATCAGCTTTTCTTGCCCCAGATGTCAGGGGCCCCCATAATGGTAAGCAATTATATACAAGGTTACACCTCCAATTATGAGGAAATACACCAGAAAGCTTAAATACAGTAAACAAGAAGAGAGGTACAGCAAATGGAAGTCAGGGGGCTGAAGGGAGGGTAACCAGGACTGCAACTGTGAAAAAACTCGAACATCTACATTGATGGTCAGTGTACACAACTGTACTATGTTCTTTGTGTTTCACTGTTGCAGTCATTACATTTGGGCAGATTCCCAAAGCTAAGAAAGGGAGGAGGCAATTAGAGAGCATTAGGACCAGCTATTAGGCCTTGCAAGACTGCAATGGCAAAACCAGCTCTGGATTTAGAGAAAATAGGCAAGTGGCAATGCTTGGTGAAGGTATGAACAGAACTCCAAGTAGCAGCTTCTAGGATGTCCCTGGTAGGAACACCTCTGAGAAAGGCTGTTGAAGTAGATGCAGCCCTGGTGGAATGTGATCTTATCGCCCTGTGGGATAGGTTTTCCATGGTGCTTATAGCAGAAATGAATGCAATGGCCTATCCATTTAGAAATGGTTTGCTTTGAAATGGCCTCCCCCCTCTGCCCCTGCAGCAAAGGCAACTAGCAGCTGTTCAGTTTTTTTGTGGCGTAGTCCTGTCCAAGTAAAATCTAAGTTGTCTGTGCACGTCCAAAGAGTGCAGTATTCATTCTCCTTTGTTCTGTGGATTAGAAAAGAAGGTTGACAAATGAATGGACTGATTAAGGGCCACACTGGATACCACCTTGGGCATAAAGGAAGGGACGCCCTGTCTGCATGGAAGATGATGAAGGGCTCCACTGCCATGAGAGCCTGTAATTCAGACACTCTTCTTGCTGAAGTGATGGCTAGAAGGAAGGCTGTTTTCAAAGAAAGGAATTCCAACTCTGCAGTTGCAGCTGGCTCAAAGGGAGGAAGAGTGAGCTTTTTCAATACAAAGCTAAGGTCCCAGGCTGGAGTAGGGGCTCTCCTGGGTGGTCTGACATTTTTTGCCCCTCTGAGGAATTGCTTCAGCAGGGGTGAGAGAAGAAGAGTGGCTCCCTATTATGTTGTTGTTTTTGTTGTGTCTTTCGGCTTTTCCCGGTTAGGGGTCGCCACAGCGGAACTCCAGTCCACTAATGATTGGCAGTAAATTTTTACGTGCCGAGTTGCCAGCCCTGACGCACAACCTTCAACGAAGGTACGCCCATTCACGCATGTCTCCACGCAGAAGACGCTCTAGATGAGAATCGAACCGGACAGTGTCTTACTGTGAGGCGACAACGCTACCACAGCACCACCACCACAGATACTGAAATGGCAGAGGCATGAATTTTAATAGAAGAGAAGGAAAGGCCCTTGTGAAGCATCTCTGTTAAGTAATGAAGAATATGCGGTAAACTGGGCACTGTTGTGCCCATCCCCTGAGTTTGGCTCCTTGAACAGACTCTCTTCCACTTTTCAGCATAAGATTTTCTAGTACTAGGCCTCCTTGTCTCCAAAATGACATCCAGCACTTACTTACTTAGGGATGGTAATGGAGAGCTCAGGCAATTAGCCAGGCTGCAAGGTTCAGGGTTTGAAGCTGTGAGGTGCAGAATCTGGCCCTCCTGCTGGGACAGCAGGGAAGGGGTCTGAGGCAAGTGCCTTGGCTCCAGCAGTGACACACTGTGCAAGAGGGGGTACACCCAGTGTTAGCGTGGCCAGTCTGGTGCAATGAGTATTGTCCTTGGTTTGTCCTGTTTGATCTTTAGTACAACTTTGGAGAGGAGAGGTAAAGGGGGAAAGGCATAAACTAAGAGGTTTGCCCAGGTGAAGGACAAGGCATCCACTTTCCAAGCTTGTCTGTGGGGAGTCCTTGTGCAGAATTTGTCCAATTGGTAGTTCTGAGGGGAGGCAAGCAGGTCTATCGCTGGGCTCCCACATTTGTTTCTCAACATGTTGAATATCTTTGGTTCCAGTTTCCACTTGTGTGGGTCCAAGAGATTTCTGCTTAGGTCTGCCAGTGAGTTTAGCTTGCTTGTCAGGAATTGAGCCTGTAGGTGCACTTGGTAGCTCAAGGCTGTGTTCCACAGAGCCATGGCTAGTCTGCAGAGGGGGTATGAGTGGGTTTCCCCCTGCTTGTTTATGTGCCACATAACAGTGGTGTTGTCTGTTTTTACCAATAATTGTCCTGGAAGGATGTGGTCCTTGAAGGCTGTCAGAGCATTCTGTGCAGCTAACATTTCTTTCTGACTGATGTGCAGGTGCATTTGACTCTGGTTCCATTTACCTTGAATGCACTGCACTGCCCTGCCAAGTGAGCCCCGCATGCATAGTCTGATGCGTCTGTTGATAGGGTTTGTGTGGCAGGGGGTAGAGTGAATGGCAGTCCCTTGTTGAGGTAGTAGGCCTCTGCCCACCAAAGGAATTCTGTCTATATACAAGGGATAATAGGAATCACTGATTCCAGGTCCTGAGAATGTTGACACCATAGGCTTTTTAGATACCATTGTAGTTTCCTCATATGCAGTCTTGCATATGGAATTAGGATGCAAGAGGCTATGAACCCCAGAGCTTGCAGTATTTTCCTTGCAGTTAACTGGGTCTCTGTGGCCAGTAATTTGAAGAAGGCTGTCAGATAAACTTGTTTATCTGGCGTGAGCTAGGCCCATCTGGGAAGTTGTGTTCAAGCTTGCTCCCAGTAATACAATTTGTTGGCAGGGTATTAGATGAGATCTCTTTTCGTTTATGGTGTACCCCAGTGAGGTTAGCAGTTTCTTTACAAATGCCAGATGATTTAATAGTATGTCCTGGCTTTCTGCCTGAATTAGACAATCGTCCATGCAATGACTGGAGCTAGGAATTTTTTGAATACCCTGGGCGCAGTAGATAAGCCAAAGGGCCGTGCAGAGAACTGGTATAGTGCATGTAGCCTGGTCTGAAGGTATTTTCTGCAAGAATCCCTTATTGGGGATGTGCAGGTAATCTTCCTTTAAATCCAATTTTGCCAATCAGGCATTTTTGCCTAGCATGGGAAGCAGCTGATGAAGAGTTAGCATTTTGAAATTTGGAATTACCAAAAAGGTGTTTAGGAAAGATAAGTCCAGGATAGGACGGCAGGAGTTGTATTTTCTGGGTACCAGGAAAAGTCTGGAGTAAAAACCTTGTCCCCATTCTTCTGCTGGGACAGGCTGAATTGCCCTAATACTTAGAAGAGAGAAAACCTGTCGTTGAGCCTCTGCCCACTGATTTGGGGGTAGGTCTGGCCAACCTTTTGGGGTCGGTAAGGTGTGGAAGTGGAATCTGTATCCTTGGGAAACTATACTTAAAACCCATTTGTCTTGGGTAATGAGTTCCCAGATTTTTGCATGTAGGGCAATCTTTCCCCCTAAAGGTGTGTTCAGTTGAGCAGGGTTTGGAAGGTTTAAGGTCAAGTCATTGTGAGACAGTTTACCATAGGGGGGTGTCTTACTACTTCCAGCTTTGGAAGTGGGAGCCCCCCACTGCTTAGGTCTGCGAGTACCTTGAGACTGTGGCCTAGGTGGTCTGCTGTTCCTGGATTTGGACTGAGAAGGAAAGGACCAATTCTTAGAAGGGCAATACCTACTAAATCTGGGAGGCTGTACTTGCAGGAAATCTTTAACAGTTTGCATAGATTTAGCTTTTTCCTCCATCTTTTTAAGAACTTCTGGTTTGTTGCCAAACAGGCAGTCTTGGTTTAAGGGAGCATCCAGTAATTTGGCTTTAACATGATCTGGCAGAGTTTGCTCCTTAAGCCAAGCATGCCTTCTAAGAACAGACCCAGTAACAGCAGCCCTACAAGATGCCGCTAAGGAGTCAAAAAACACATTGCAAATTATGTTTACCAACTTGTTCAGCAGAATGCATTAAATCCTGTAATTCTTTATTTTCAGCACAGTCAGGAATCAACATCAATTTCTGTTTAAGTAATCCATTAATATGCTGTTGGTACTTTAACATATGAAACTGGCAGTTTAAGGCCCTAATGGCCAAAGTAGCAGAAGTGTATACCTTCTTACCCCATCTGTCCAGGGCGTAGGGTTTTTGGCAGTAGTAGCCTTAATGCCTTGGGGTCCCTGTGAAATTGTCTCTGGGTCTGCAGTAGGATTCTTAAAGAGGAACTTCTGAGAATCAGGTACTCTAATACCTGTCAGGTTTCCTGGGAGCCAGAGCCAACGTGTCTGGGGCCAGGCTAGATTCCAAGAAGGCATCATCTACAATGTCCAGTACAGGGGGGATAGCTAAAGGCCTGTGTTGAGGCAGGAGGAAGAATTCCCTAAGCCTCTTTTTGGAGTCAGAGTAATCCTGGCTTTCCCAGCAGAAATGCTCCCTAATAGTGTGCAAAGTTTCACCAAAAGAGAAATCTTTTGGAGGAAGCAGACAGAATGGAGTCTTCTGCATCAGAATCCCCATAGGTAGATAAGGGCAAATCCTGGTCATCAGAAGAAACAGAAATTTCAGAATCCTGATCAGAAGAATGAGAAGTAAAATCAGTTATAGGTCTCTTAGAGGTAGAAGGGTGGCTTCCCCTAATTAGAGTAATAAGGTCTTCAGCCATTCTTATTTGCTTTTTAGGCATATGGGCCTGACCATGTGGTTTGGACATCGGTTTTCTAGGCGTGGATCGAGTCTTAGGCCTTGAAGAAGAAGATGGTGTCAGTTTGATATGCAAGTCAGTAGGCCTGAATACACCCTCAGAAGCCGGTGCCTACACAGCAGCTCCGGACCCATCCAAGGTAGAGACACCTGTAAGTTCCATAGTCGAAGAAGCATCTCGCGGCATACCGGACTCCGAACGGGTCTCAGAAGAGGTCTGTGAATCTGAAGTAGAGAATATCAGGTTCTGCAAAAGCGCCTCAGTGAGTACCGGCGAACTGGCGACTAGCTTAACAGAACCATCGTCGGCAGCTTTGGACCTATACGGTCTGTCACTGTCTTTATCTTTACGTTTTTTCGGAATGTCGGTAGTCTGATGGCTTACCGCACCCATTTCTGGATAATTAAACCGAGTACCGAAACAGTTAGATGCGAAAATGAATAAATGACAAATAGTACGAGGATTGAATAAGGCACAAAACCGACAGTGAGGGACGTCGTGACCTGAGCCTAAGCAAGGAATGCAGTACAAATCAAAATCTTTATGAGGTATTTGCTTTTCCACAAGAAATACAATTGTTAACTTTTACTGACATCGGTTTAGAGCAAGAAAAAGTATCCCCAATGGGGTACTTAGCTTTTTTGAAGACTTCGGTTCTGAAACTCGAAAATGAAAATTTCAGGAGTCGCCGACCGGCACTTGCGAAGTGCTTCTGCTTCGGGCACCACACGGCAAGAAAGACTGATGTAATGGCATCGGCTGCATAGTTTATACCCCTGACTACCTGACGTCATGGAAGAAGAGAGAAACCGACACAGGACACAAGACTTTGATAATCAGGCCAGCTGAGGGCTACCTGCAAGCAGATAACCCAAATGTAATGACTGCAACAGTGAGACACGAAGAACATCCAGTGTTGCTTGGCCCAGAAAGGTGCATTCTGAATAATTTCTGGCACCATGGACTATGTTGGGGAGTAAGGGTATAGGACAGAAACCAAACCTGCAGAATTGAGGGACAGGGTATTCATTGTCCAAAGGCTTGCTTGCATTTTGCTTTGAGTAGAATTTTTTCAGTTGTCTATTTCTTGCAGAAGTAAATCAGTCTGTCTCTGGTACACCCTACATGTGAGACCTAGCATGGTCCCTGTGCAGTATCAACTTATGCGGGTCAACATAGAATTTGCTTAGTTGACCTGCACTCTGCATCTCCTCTATGGGGAATTATGTTGCCCTCAAAAGCATGCTTTCTCCCAGGCCAGCACAGGTGATATGAACATAACCCCCCTCCCCCAAATTTACATACCGCATCACTGTAGTGCTGTCTGTGATATCAAAGCTACTGAGAAGCAGACCGTCTTGAAGGTTTTGAGGGTTCTGATGGAGACCATAATTTCTTAGATATTTGTATGCACTTTTCTTTCCCTGGAACACCATGGACTTTGAAAAAAGTACAGTTGTGTACCTACTATAAATGTAGATGTTCGAGTGTATACACTGTTGCAGTCATTACACTTGGGTTATCCTGCTGGCAGGCAACCCGCAGTCAGCCTGAATTCCAAAGTCTTGGTCTGGCGTCTGTTGCTGTTGCCTCTTCCCTGACGTCAGTGCGCCAGGGGTATAAAAGATGCAGCTAACGCCATTTTCTTCAGTTTTTCTTGCCCCAGATGTCAGGTGCCCCCAAAAGGGTAAGCTAAAAATTATGCCAATAAAAAAGCATGCACTAAAATAAAACATTATCTTCATCTACAAGCAAATACACCACATAGGTTGTATAGAACAGAGAAGTACAGATAAGTCCCAGCAAAGAAAGGGGAATGGTGGGTGGGTAACCTGGACTGCAACAGTGAATACACTCTAACATCTACATTTATGGTAGGTACACAACTGTACTATGTTTGGTTGGGAGGGTGGCCTAATGGTTAAGGTGTTTGCCTTACAAACACAAGGTGCAGGGTTTGAGTCTCACAAAGGATAATTGGCTAGGCTTAAAAAAAATGGCTCGTAAGGGCAGTTAGCTTAGTACTAACCTATGAACCTATGAACCTATGTTCATCATGTTTCACTGTTGCAGTCATTACACTTGGGTTGAATCCCAAAGCTGAGGTTGGGTGGCTGGGTCTAAATAGAATTAGGAGTGGCTATGAGGCCCTGCAGAACTGCAGTGGCACAGCCTGCTCTGGATTTAGAGTAAAGAGGTAAATGGTAGTGCTTGGTAAAAGTGTGCACTGAAGTCCAAGTTGCAGCCTCTAAAATGTCTTTGGTTGGTACTCCTCTGAGGAAGGCTGCTGAAGTGGCTGCTGCTCTGGTTGAATGTGGCCTAATGCCCTTGGGCACTGATTTGCCATGTTGTGAACAACAGAAACGAATGCAGTGGCCTATCCATTTTGAAATAGTCTGCTTTGAGATGGCCTTTCCTTGTGATCCTGCAGCAAATGCCACTAAGAGTTGCTCAGTCTTTCTGAAAGCTTTAGTTCTGTCCAAGTAGAAGCGTTGCTGTCTGTGTATGTCCAAAGAATGCTGAAGTCTCTCACCCTTATTCTGTGGGTTTGGATAAAAGGTAGGCAAAATTAATGGTTTGGTTAAGGGCCACATTGGACACTACCTTAGGCATAAATGTTGGGTTTGTCCTCAGAGAAACTCTGTCTGGATGGAAAATTATGAAAGGTTCCACAGCCATTAGTGCCTGTAACGCTGAGACTCTTCTTGCCGAGGTTTCACAGTTTGGGACTAGGCTATCTGCCCTGGGGCATTTATAAGCCTAGCCATAGTGATGTGGCTTCCGCCACCCCATGTAATGGTACAAAAGTGTACAGAATAGATTTAGAATACTGTGCCTCTGTCTAGCAGTGACAGTGAAGACCCCCTTACATAATAGAATTAGTTTACTGTGCCTCTGTCTAGTAGTGACACAGAGATGACCCCTGGGTTAAACCTACGATCTCCCATCCACTTGTCAAGATTTCTCTTGAAGAGAGTCAGTGAGGGGCTCTGCCTAACATGAACTGGGATTCTGTTCCAGAGTATGGGAAGCCTCTGAGTTATGAATCTGTCCCTCCAGCATGTCCTATTCATATTTCTGCTGAGGTTTAAATCTTTAGCTCTCGTGGTTCTGATGGATTTGGATTTTTTGAGGTGGAGCATGTCCATCAATTCCTGATTGGACATGGCCTTGTATGTCAGGCACAGATCATCTGAGCAGGTGGTATGCTACTGAATAGAGCTGGAGTTTCTTTAGTCTGGCAGCATATGACATATGTTGGAGACCCTTGATCCTCTTGGTGAGGTACTTTTGGGGTCTCTCTAGCTGTTGCAAGTGCCGGGTGAGGTACATACCAAATGGGGCATTGTACTCAATCATGGGCCTGATAAGGGAGGAGTATAGGGGTACAATGACCTCCTTTGATCTGGATGTGAATCCCTTCATGATAAGGTGGGCAAGGTAAAAAGTCTTTCTAACCACTTTGGCAATGTGGGTGTAAAATGAGAGGTCACTATCGACTTGGGTCCCCAGGTCTCTGATTACTTTTTCTGTACTCAGTGGGTTACTGTCTATGTGATAATTTGTGGGTACTTTGTTTTTCCCAAAGGGGATGACTATACATTTTTTGGCATTTAGTTTAAGGCCATGACTCCGGCACCAGTTGTCCCGTTTCAGTGAGGACTTTCTGTAGGATGTATGTGTCAGCTGGTGTATCGACTATGGCGCCTAGTTTGCAGTCATCTGCGAACTTTGTCAGCCACAACCCTCCCATGTTTGCTTTCACATCTGAGAAATAAATGCCGAACAAGAGGGGTCCAAGGACAGAGCCCTGTGGGACACCACTTGTGACTGGCTTTGAGTCTGACATGGCTCCAGCGATTTTGACTTTATGGGTTCTATCCTTTAGCCAGTTTGCCACCCATCTTGTGACATATGGATTTACATTTAAGCTGTTGAGCTTGTCTATGATGCCAGAGTGGGGTATTGTGTCGAAAGCTTTAGCCAAGTCCAGGTAGGCTGTATGGACTGCTTTGCCCTCGTCAATGGCTCTAGTGACTGTTTCGAAAAAGTCAACCAGGTTCAAAAGGCAGGATCTGCTATTTACAAAGCCGAACTGGGTGGGATCAAGTGTCTAAGTCCCCAATGTCTCCGTTTATGAGTTCTATAATGATTCTTTCCATAGCTTTGCAGACCAGGCTGGTTAAGCTCATGGGGCGGTAGTTACCAGGGTCTGTAGAGGTGCCTCCTTTGTGGAGTGGGACTACTGTTGCTGTACGCCAGTGTTCAGGTACATATCCTGTAGTAAGGCTAAGGTTAAATACCATTTTTATGTGCGGGTTTAGCTCCTCTTGGAGTTCACGTAGCATGCAACCCAGGATACCGTCAGGTCCCATTGATGCTGTGTTTTTAGCTTTGCTGAGGGCAGTTCTCACCTGGACATCTGAGATGACAGGGAGGTTACATTCAGCTGGGGTAAGTATTTCTTCTTTTGAGGGTGAAGGAGGGGAGAAATTTGCACTGAACCTGTCTGCCAGAATGTTGGCAATATCTGTGGGTTCAGTGTATTTTTTTGTCATTGTGAACTAACTCTGAACATATCTGAGGGTTTCCGCCCAGGTTTCTAACACAGCTGAAGAAGGCCTTGTGGTTATCTTTAGTGTCCATAGCGATTTTTCTCTCAAAGTTGGCCTTGGATGTTTTTATGAGAGAACGTAGCTTTCTACTTGTGCTGATCAGAGATGCCTTCTCTTTATGGGATTTTGCTCTGTCGTGCAGTAGCTTCCTTCTTTTGTTATACAATTTGTTTATGGCTGGGGTCCACCAGACAGGACGTCTGCCCTTGATGGAGAGGGACTTGGTTTTATTTGGGATTGCATGATCCATGCATTCTTGGAGATGTCTGTAGAAAGCATTTGTGAAGGATTCTGCATTGTGGGATGTGGTTTCCACTGGCCCAGTGGGCTTAAAGAATACCATCTCAGTTTTAAGAAGTGTAAAGTCGGCTTTTGAGAAGTATTTCACTGTAGCCTTTTGTGCTGGGGGTGGAGGTGGGATATGTATATCCAGGGTGATTAGTTTGTGGTCAGATCTCACTAGTGAGGGGTATACTTCCGGTGTGGAGCACTTTGTCCCCATGCTTGTGATGATCAGGTCTAGTATATTATCTCCCCTTGTGGGAGAGGTGAATAGCTGTTCCATTGCATTTGAATTTATGAATTCCAGGAACCTTTGGGCTAGGATGTTTGGGCTAGAATAATGCACCCAATCTATGTTAGGGTAGTTGAAGTCTCCCAATATGATGGTGTTTGGTGAGACATTCATATCTTGCAATGTCTTCAGGAAGGCTGAGTGGGGTTCTTGAGATTGGGAGGGTGGTCTGTAACATGCAACCAGTTGTACAGCAGTTTTGCCTATGGTTAGTTGCACCTGGATGGTCTCTCATGCTTCATGTGTTGCCACTAACCTGGAGGTCTGGGTGCCCTTGATGAATATGGACACTTCCCCCTCCCTTTTTGGTTTGACCAGAGTTCTGGGGCCGAAAAGCATGATATGAGGTATAGCCTGGTAGCACTGGGGTGCTCTCAGGAGCCTTGAACCAGGTTTCAGTTACTGCACAGACATAAATGTTCTCCATACTGAGGAGTGCTTCGTGAGCCTACATCTTGAGATTTAGACTTCTGGCGTTGAGCAGCGTTACCCTTAATTTTTTTCCATTTTTGTTTTCTGAGGAGGTGGGTTTGTCTTTTGAGCCTTGCCTAAAAAAGGCACTATGGGGGAGGCAAGAGCCTTAGCCAATATCCGGAAGCCCAGTGGTGACAGATGCAAGCCGTCCCTTGCGAAGCAGCGTGGCTTGTCCAGCATGTCATCCCAAGCAGACAGACATTGGATCCCCCTAGAATGACACCAGCATTTTGAGCCAATTATTAAAGCTGATCATCTTGTCTTTGTATTGTGGCATCATTCTTGGTGAGGGCAAGATGCTGCTCAGGGTTGGGGTCGTACCAGCCTGGGCTACATAATCAGAGCGCTCCTCTATGTCTCTTTTCATGTAGTCCAGGGAGGTACGTCTCAGGTCATTCACGCCGGCATGGACAATGACGGAGTCATATTTGTACTTGTTTTGGAGTGACCTGAGTGCGTGTGTTATGTGGCGGATCCTAGCTCCCGATAAGCAGCTCACCATTACCCTCTCCTTGTTCAGCCTGGTAAGCAGAACGTCAGTGTGTCTGACTATAGAGTCACCTATTACTAGTGTATCAGGCATGGTGTTTGGCCTTAAGGGCTGTGATTGTTTGACACACTGATTTATTGAAGTATGTGTTGCATGTGTTATGTTTTGAGGTGGTGGATTTTTGGGTGTCTGCTTTGGGAGCCTCTGTTGTTTTGGTAAGTGTTTTGTTAGAGCCTCCGAGTATGTCTTTGTGTTATTATGCGTTTGGTTTGCAGTTGTAGTAGGTCTATGTGGGAATGGGTTTGGTGTGTGTGTGGTTACCTTCTCCTCCTGTCTGGTCTTGCCAGTCCTGAGTTGAGAGAGTTTAGCCTCCAGTTTGGCTATATAGTTGCATCTCTCACATGTATTTGTGTTTGTTGGGAGGAGGAGTGGGTCGTCTGTGTACATGAGACAATTGTAGCATTGTCTCAAGATTCCCAGATTAACCAGCTGAACCGGAGAGGATGCTAGTAATCTACCACTCGACATGCTAGAATATTAAAAGGGAGTGCTGTGCCTTTAAGGGAAGTGGGTACTCACAGGGAAGGTAGGTGGATGTAGTGCTTACTTTAGTTAGTGAGTGCTTACTTAGAAGAGAGGTTTTGAGAACAAGTGCTAGGCTTATAATAAAGTGATTAGACTGATTATTATAAGAGTAGAGCTTTCTTAAGGGAAAATTTGAACAGCAGACTTGGCAGAGCCAGAAAAAGTTTAACCGGTGCTGCGCTATGCGCACAAATGCACAGCGCCGTGCAAACGTGGATTTTAAACAGGGAACTTCAAAAGAGCTAGAAATGGTCCAAAACAACCAATTACTACAAGCTCTTTTGCTGAGGTCACTCCTTCAGGGACAGATAGGCTGCTCAAGGCTCCCCACTCCCACTGGTGAGCAAAGAAACTTCCTTCTATCCAAGTAAGGCAATGGACAACACAGGAACTACACCACAGCCCAGAACACAGCAAAGCCTGTATACTGGTCTAAACTAGTCTAGGAGAGGCGGGAAAACAAGGATATTTTTTTTGTTTGTTTTTGAGATAGAAAGCACACAGAAATGCAGGAAACAGTAATAAATCAGTTTCACTGGCTAGCACACTTTAGTGGGCAGCCTCAACAGTTAAATTTAACAACAAACAAACAACTTTCGACCAATTTTCGATGTTATTTTGGAGGCCAGGAGGCCCAGCACCAGCAGGTTACTTCTAGGAGCAGAGCTGTTTTCCATAAGAAATTTATCTCAGCTGTATTGGCTGGCTCAAAAGGAGGCAGTGTGAGTTTTTCCAAGACATAATTGAGGTCCCATGCAGGCATTGGCGCTCTCCTTGGAGGTCTTATGTTTCTGGCCCCTCTGAGGTACTACCTTAGCAGCGGATGTGAAAAAATAAGTGGGTCCGTATTGTAATGAGCTGAAATGGCAGAGGCATGGATCTTAATTGATGAGAAGGATAGGCCTTTGTCCAGCATCTCAGTTGGGTATTGTAAAATCTGAGGAATGTTTGGTACAAGCGTGTCAAATCCTTGTGCCTGGTTCCAAGCACAGAATCTCTTCCATTTTTCTGCATAAGATTTTCTGGTGCTGGGCCTCCTGGCCTCCAAAATAACACCCATAACTGCTTCAGAGAGAGGTGTGTCCTGAGTGGTTATAATATCCGCCATGCAGCCAGATTTAGTGTTCCGAGTTGGCTGTGCAGGATTTGATTGTTTTGTTGGGTCAGTAGATGAGGAATTTGAGGTAACGTCCAGGCTGGGCCTTGAGACAAGTTCTTTAGGATTGGATACTACTGCTGGAGTGGCCAGTCTGGGGCAATCAGTATAATTTTTGGCTTCTCTTGTATGACCTTTAGGAGTACCTTGGGGAGGAGAGGCAGAGGAGGAAAGGCATAAACTGTAAGGGTTTTCCAGCTGAATGATAGAGCATCCACTTTCCATGCTTGTTTGTGATAAGTCCTTGTGCAGAATCTCTGTAGTTGGCAGTTGTGAGGGGAGGCAAATAGATATATGTCTGGGCATCCCCATTTCCTTGTTATCATGCTGAAGACTTGTGGATCTAGCTTCCACTAGTGAAGGTCCATGAGGTTTCTGCTTAGTTCGTCTGCCAGAGTATTTGTTTTTCCTGGCAGGAATTGTGCTTGCAGGTGCACTTGATAAGTCAATGCTGTGTTCCATAACGTCATGGCTTATCTGCAGAGGGGGTAAGATTGTGTGCCTCCTTGCTTGTTTATGTTCCACATGACTGTAGTATTGTCCGTTTTTAATCAGCAGTTGTCCTGGATGGAGTAAATCCTTGAAGTCTGTCAGGGCATTCTGCACAGCTAGCATCTTTTTGATTGACATGAAGGTGCATTTGGCTTGCGGGCCATGTGCCCTGAATACATTTTCCTGCCATGTGGGCCCCCCAGGCATAATCTGATGCATCTGTTAGTGTCTGCCTGGCTGCGGGTAAGGTGAATGGCTGTCCCTTGTTGTGGTGACAGGCCTGTGTCCACCATCAAAACTCCTGTTGCAGGCAGGGAATGAGAGTAACTAAATGTTTCCAGGCTGTGGCAATGTTCAGTCCAAACACTCTTTACGTACCATTGTAGCTTCCTCTTATGCAGTCTTGCACATGGAATTAGCAGATTGCAGGATGCCACGAAGCCCAAAGCCTGCAGAATTTTTCTTGCAGATAACTGAGTCTTTGTTGCCATGCTTTTGAAGTGTGAAGTCAGCTGCCTCTGTTTGTCTGGCGTGAGATAAACCATCTGGGCAGATGTATTTAAGCTTGCAACCAGGAATATTATCTCTTGAGAGGGTACTAGTTTTGATTTCTTTTCTTTACTGTGTACCCTAGGCAAATTAGTAATCTTTTTACAAACGCCAGATGCTTTAGCAGAATGTCTTTGTTCTCTGCTTGAATAAGGCAGTTGTCCAATTAGGGATATATTTGAATTCCTCTGTCAGCAAAATGCAATTACTGGTGCCAGGCATTTTGTGAAGACCCTGGGCGCAGTAGATAAGCCAAAGGGCAGTGCAGAGAATTGGTAGTGCATTGAGCCAGCTAGGAATCTGAGGTACCTTCTGCAAGATTGTCTGATTGGGACATGCAGGTATGCCTCTTTGAGGTCCAACTTTACAAGCCAAGCCTTCTTGCCCAGCATGGGCAGAAGCTGCTGTAGAGTCAACATTTTGAATTTTGGAACTTCCAGAAAAGTGTTTAGAATAGACAGGTCCAGAATTGGTCTCCAGGCTTTGTCCTTTCTGGGTACTAAGAAAAATCTTGAGTAAAATCCTTGTCCCTGCTCTTGCTGTGGTACTGGCTGAATAGCCCTCATGTCCATGAGAGATGAAACGTGTTTTGTGCCTCTGCCCATTGATTGTGTGGCAGGTCTGGCATACCTTTTGCCTTTGGAAGGGTGTGAAAGTGGAACCTGTAGCCCTGAGAGACTATGTTTAAGACCCATTTGTCCTGGGTGATCATATGCCAATTTTGTGAAAAAGTGCTAGCTTTCCCCCTAAGGGTGCTGCAAAAAGATAAGTACTTGGTATTGGCAGAGGAAAGTCATTGGGACTGTTTCCTATATGGCTGTGATTTGTCTTCTCCACTTTTGGAGGTAGTAGCACCCCATTGTTTGTGCCTGTTTGAGCCCTGGGGTTGCTGTCTGCCTTTAGAGCATCTGCCTCTTTGTGGCCTGACACTGGAAAGGGCCAATTCTTAGAAGGCCAGTTCCTGCTAAATCTGGGAGGTTGTACCTGAAAGAAATCCTTTTCTGTCTGCATAGATTTCGCTTTATCCTCCATTTTCTTCAACACCTCTTCTGCCTTAACACCAAACAAAGTATCATGCTGTAATGGAGCATCCAATAATTTTGCTTTAACATGCTCAGGCAGATTCTGTTCCTTTAACCAAGCATGCCTTCTAACAACAGAACCTGTAACAGCGGCCCTACAAGAGGCCTCCAGTGAATCAAAACCACATTGCAAAGTATGCTTTCCCACTTGTTCAGCTGCATGCAATAAATCCTGCATTTCCTTGTTTTCAGAACATTCAGAATTTGTCAACATTTTCTGTTTTAGCAGTGACAATAAGTATTGCTGATATTTAAGCATATGAAACTGACAATTTAAAGCCCTTACAGCCAAGGTAGCAGAAGTGTAAACTTTTTTCCCCCATCTGTCCAGTGCTCTAGAATCCCTATCCGAGGGAACAGGGATTTTAGCAGTAGTGGCCTTGACCCCTTTGGGACCCTGAGATATTGTTTCTGGGTCAGCAGCAGGGTTTTTATAAAGAAATTTATGAGGGTCTGGAACCCTGTAGTATCTGTCTGGCTTAACAGGTGCAGGAGGCAGAGAGTCAGGAGACAGGCCGGACTCTGAGAATACATCATCTACAACAGGTGGAACAGCAAGAGGTCTATGCTGGGGTAGAAGAAAGTCTCTGAGCCTTTTCTTTGATTCTGAGTAATCTTGGCTCTCCCAGTGGAAATGCTCCCTCATGGTATGCAGGGTTTCCCCAAAAGAATAATCCTCAGGAGGAGAAGCTGAAGGAATAGATTCTTTAGCATCAGAATCCTCCTCATAGGGAGGCAGAGAGTATCCCTGTTCTGAAGAGGAGTCAGAAGATATGGAAACCTGATCAGAGGAATCATATTATGTGTCTTGCCTAGGCCTCTTATCAGGAGGGGGATGGGAACCCTTAATCAAAGTAATTAGGTCTTCGGCCATTTTAAGCTTCTGTTTCTTAGGCATGGAAGGCTGTCCAGGTGAATGCTGTACTTGTTTCTTTGTCTTTAAAGCTGTTTTAGTCTTTGCCTTGGAAGCTGAGGTTGGCTTAACATATAACTGTGTAGATCTGAAAACACCCTCAGAAGCCGATGCCTGCTCAGCGCCATCTGAGGGAATAGTTTCCAAGTGTCCAATACCTTGAGTATCCAGAGGCCTAGCTGTCTCCACGTGGGAGCCGGTAGCGGGCGTCAGGGACTGCAAAAGTGCCTCACTGAGAACCGGCGACTGGCTTAGAAGAAGCCTCGTCAGTTTTGGACCTCGGATGCCTGTCCTTTTCCTTTTTCTTGCGTTTCTTGTGAATTGTGGTAGTCTGATGGCTATCCGACGACATTGTGTAATTAAATCTTCGGCCAAAATAATGAAAAGCAAAATCGTGCAGATGCTTAATAGGGCGTTGGTTAAATCTAGCACAAAACCTGCAATTAGCAATGTCGTGATGAGGGCCTAGGCAAGGAATACAATAAGAATGGAAGTCCTTATGAGGTATTTGCTTCTCACAAGAAATACAATTAACTTTTTCTGACATCGGTCTGGAGCAAGAAAACAGCTTCCCCAACGGGCTATTTAGCTTTATTGAAGACTATGGATCAGAAATTCGATTTCGAAAATCTCAGGAGCCGGCCAACCGGCACTTGCGAACTGCTTTTGCTTTGGGCACCGCGCGGCAAGAAAGACTGAAGAAAATGGCGTCGGCTGCATCTTTTATACCCCTGGCGCACTGACGTCAGGGAAGAGGCAACAGCAACCGATGCCGGACCAAGACTTTGGAATTCAGGCCGACTGTGGGTAGCCTGCCAGCAGGATAACCCAAGTCTAATGACTGCAACAGTGAAACACGATGAACATCAGAATTTGGGTGTCCCAAGCCAAGTCTGGTTATGGGTCAGTTGTTTAAGGGACATGCTGACATTTTTCTGCAATCGATGCATCAAAGTACAGTTTTGTACCTACCATAAATGTAGATGTCTGATAGGTATGCAACTGCAGTCCTAACATATGGGTTGTCCTGCCTCAGGCAGCCCTTCGGTCGGCTGGATTCCAAAGTCTGGGTCCGGCGTCGGCTGATGTCACCCTCTCCCCGACGTCAGAGCGCCTGGGGTATAAAAACATCAGCCGACGCCATCTTCTTCAGTGTTTCTTGCCCCAGATGCCAGGTGCCCTCTAAGGAAGGCTAAATTTTGAAAATAGAGAAAAAATTCCAGACAAGTACAACAACATAAAAACAAATACACCATAAAAGATTACCCCAGGTAGCTAGAATGAGGGGTAGAAACCCAAAAGAATACCACAGAGGGGTAGGTGGGAGGGAAAACCTGACTGCAGTTGCATACATATCGGACATCTACATTTATGGTAGGTACAAAACTGTACTATGTCCTTCAAGGATGCAACTGCAGTCCTGACATATGGGTTGAATACCATAGCCAACCTGGGGGTGGTAGGCACTAAGACAAAGATGGTGTAGCTAAAATGCCCTGCAGGACTGCAGAAGCAAACCCTGCTCTGGATATGGAATATAAAGGCAGGTTGTAATGTTTGGAAAATGTAAGCACGGAGCTCCATGTAGCAGCTTCTAAAACGCCCTTTGTTGCCACTCCTCTTAAAAAGGCTGTGGAGGTGGCTGTAGCTTTGGTGGAATGTGGCCTGATGTCAGCTGGCACAGTTTTTCCATGAAAAGAGTAGCAGAATTGAATGCAATTTCCAATCCATTTAGAAATTGTCTGTTTGGAAATTGCTTTTCCCTGCAATCCAGCAGCATAAGCTGCAAAAAGCTGGTCAGATTTTCTGAAAGATTTTGTTCTGTCCAAGTAGTAGCGCAACTGTCTGTGTATGTCCAAGGTGTGCAGAAGTCTCTCTCCTTTATTTTGAGGTTTGGGAAAGAAGGTAGGCAGGTGAATAGCTTGATTCAGGGACACCCTGGATACCACCTTTGGCATGAATGACGGATTGGTTCTCAAAGAAACTCTGTCCTGATGAAAAATGAGAAATGGTTGTATTGCCATAAGGGCCTGTAGCTCAGAGACTCTTCTTGCTGAGGTTACTGCCAGAAGGAAAGCTGTCTTCCAAGACAGAAATTGCAACTCTGAAGATGCTGCTGGTTCAAAGGGAGGAAGAGTTAATTTTTCCAGCATGAAGTTGAAATCCCATGCAGGCACTGGTGGTTTTCTTGGAGGGTTGATGTTCTTTATACCTCTTAGAAACTGTCTTAGCAATGGGTGAGAAAATACAGGCGGATCAGTGTTATATTTGGCAGATATTGCTGAAGCATCTATTTTTATGGAAGAATATGATAGGCCATTGTGGAGCATTTCAGCCAAATATTCTAAGATCTGTGGAATGCTCATCACTGATGGGTCTTGACCCTTTTTGCTGTTCCAGATAAGAAATCTCTTCCATTTTGCTGAGTATGTTTTTCTAGTGGAATGTCTGCACGCCTCCAGGATGATATCATTTTCCCTTTTGGAAAGTGTATTCTGAGGAATAGTCATGGGATCTTCCAAGCTGTCAGCTTCAATGTTTTCAAGTTGGGGTGTAGTGACTTGTAATTGTGCTGTGTCAGAAGAAGTGGCCATTGAGGAAGGAGCCACGGATTGGTGTGCGTCAAGCTCCGTAGCAGTGGGTACCAGTGTTGTCTTGGCCAGTCTGGAGCTATCAGTATGACTTTTGGTTGCTCTGTCTTGATCTTTAGTAACACCTTGGTCATCAAAGGAAGAGGTGGGAAGGCATATAGTGTTAGAGAGTTCCAACTGAAGGAGAGAGCGTCCACCTTCCATGCTTAAGGATGGTATGTCCTTGTGCAAAACTTTTTCAGATGGTGATTGAGGTAGGAAGCAAAGAGATCTATGTCCGGTCTTCCCCATGTTTGGGTTATTTGTAAGAAAATATCTGGATGCAACATCCATTCGTGTGGATCCATGATGTTTCTGCTTAGGCTGTCCGCCAGAACATTGTCCTTCCCTGGTACAAACTGGGATTGTAGCTCTATTTTCAATTGTAGGGAAATATCCCAGAGATTCATTGCCAGTCTGCACAGAGGGTAGAAATGGGTACCGCCTTGCTTGTTTATGTACCACATAACTGCTGTATTGTCTGTCTATTAGTAGATGGCCCTGATACATGAACTTTCCGAAGGCCTTGATTGCATTTATCACTGCCAGCATTTCTTTTTGGTTGATGTGCAGGTGCATTTCTTTTTGTGTCCATTGTCCTTGAATGCATCTGCCCTCCATGTGCGCCCCCCATCCACGGTCTGAGGAGTCTGTTGTTATGGTTTGATTTGTTTGAGGCTTGCTGAAAGGCAGACCTTTGTTTATCTGGCTTGCTTGAGCCCACCACAGAAATTCCTTTTGAAGGCATGGAATGAGTGGGATCAATGCTTCCGGGCTGTGGCTGTGTTGAGACCACAGACTTTTTAGATACCATTGTAGTTTCGTCATATGCAGCCTTGCGTGTGGAATCAGAAGAATGCAAGATGTCATGAAACCCAGGGCCTGCAGGATTTTCCTTGCAGTCATCTGGGTGTGAGTTGCCAATTTTCTGAAGTATTCTGGTAATTGTTTCTGTTTTTCTTTTGTCAGAAACGCCATGTGGGTGTTTGTGTCCAGTCTGGCACCCAGGAAAGGTATTTGTTGGGATGGTACAAGACTTGATTTTTGAATATTGACTGTGTATCCCAAGGCCTGCAGTAGGTGAATGACATAGTCCAAGTTTTTTAACAAGGCTTGTTGGTTGTCCGCTTGTATAAGGCAGTCGTCCAGGTAAGGGTATATTTGTATCCCCTGAAGTCTGCAATGTGCAATTACTGATGCCAGGCATTTCGTGAACACTCTGGGCGCAGTAGATAAGCCAAAGGGCAATGCTGAGAATTGATAATGCTCTGAGCCTGCAAGAAATCAGAGGTATCTTCTGCAACTTTGTCTGATTGGGACATGCAGGTATGCCTCCTTGAGGTCCAGAGTTACCAGCCAAGACCCCTTGCCCAGCATGGGAAGGAGTTGCTGTAAAGTCAGCATTTTGAATTTTGGCACAATAAGGTAAGTATTCAGTGCGGACAAGTCCAGAATGGGTCTCCATTGGTTTTCTTTTCTTGGAACAAGGAACAGTCTTGAATAAAATCCTTGTCCTTGTTCTGCAGAAGGAACCTTTTCTATTGCTCTTATTTGAAGTAGGTTTATTTGTTTGAGTGCCTCTGCCCTTTGATTTGGTGGCAGGTTTGGCCTGCCCTGCCTTGTTGGTAGTGTATGAAAATGGAATCTGTATCCCTTGTCTATTATGTCCAGTATCCATTTGTCCTTGGTAATATTGTGCCAATTTTGTGAGAATAAAGATAATTTTCCACCGAAAGGTGCTTCTAATTGAGCCCTGGATGGCGGAGTCAAAGTCAAGTCATTGAGATTGTCCCTGCGGAGCAGTGGAAGGTCCTGCCCCACCTCTCTGGGTCGGAGGCTGCCATTGACGTCCTCTGTAGGAGCCTCGAGTTTGCCCTCTAACTCTGCCACATCTGTTTTTGCCTCTTTGAAATTTGTGTGTGTCTGGAAAGGACCAATGCTTAGAAGGCCAATTCCTGCTGAATCTTGGAGGTTGTACCTGGAGGAAATCTTTGACTGTTTGCACTGATTTTGCCTTTTCCTCTATTTTCTTTAAAACCTCTTGTGCAGTAGCACCAAATAGCTTATGTTTCTCTAGTGGTGCATCCAGAAGCTTAATTTTCACATGGTCTGGCAATGTTTGTTCCTTTAACCAAGCATGTCTGCGTATGACCGCACCTGTCATTGCTGCTCTACATGAAGCTTCCAATGCATCATATCCACACTGATGGAAATGGTTGCTAACCTGCTGTGTATTATGAACCAATTCCTGTAACCCCTTTCTATCTAATGGTTCACGGGAAGCCAATTTCTTTTGCAAGTTATCCAACATGTATTCCTGATACTGAATCATATGAAATTGACAATTTAATGCTCGCATAGAAAGGGTGGAAGATGTATATACTTTCTTGCCCCACCTTTCTAAGGCCCTAGAGTCCCTTTCCGAAGGAAGTGGATTCTTAGCAGTAGTGGAGGATACCCCTTTAGGCCCCTGAGAAATAGTTTCAGGGTCAGCAGTATGGCCCTTGTACAGGAATTGATGTGTGTCTGGGACCCTGTAGTACCTGTCTGGCTTGACAGGAGCAGGGGGGAGGGAGTCAGGGGAAACACTAGATTCTAAGTACACATCATCTAACACATTTAAAACTGGAGGAATAGCTAAGGGTTTATGCTGAGGTAGCTTTAAAAATTCCCTTAACCTTTTCCTAGAATCTGAGTATTCTTGGCCTTGCCATTTGAAGTGTTCCCTCATGGAATGAAGCATTTCCCCAAAGGAAAACTCCTCAGGAGGAGAAGCAGAGGGAATGGATTCCTCCGCATCAGAATCCTCGTAGGCCGTGAAGGCCTCCTCCTGGTAGTCTGAATGTGCAGAATCACCTGAGGCCTCATCGGAGGACTGGGTATCTAGCTGCTCAACCTTAGGCCTCTAGTCAGAGGGCAGCTGAGAGCCTCTTTCTGGATGTGGCTGAGAACCCCTAATTAAAGAAATTAGGTCCTCAGCTAAACTTAAAATTTGAGAACCAGAAGTGGATCCCAGAGAAACAGATCTTGGAGGGAGAGACTTAGCCTGTTTGGCAGCCTTAGCACGTGTGTAGGCCTTAATGGACATAGACACTGGAGGCCTGGCAGCCCCACGTTCTGGAGTAGACTTATCCACTGAAATGGTGTCAGAAATATCCTGGGCTATGGTCTCAGAGGGGAGAACAGAAACCGGCACCAAGCTGGCCTCCGGTACCGGAGTAATCGGTGGGGCGGTGTCGTCAGTCTGTAGCGGTTGTGAAACCGGCTCAGAAGAGACCGAGACACTCGCCGTAGGCCTAAGCGTGGTGTCGGCCGAGACCGCGGACCGCGATTGTCGGTCCTTTTCCTTCCATTTTTTTGGTAAATGTGCTGTCGGAAGCTCCGACGGCATGGTATAACAGAAATCTTCCCCAAAATAATCCTGTGCAAACTCTGACCGACACCTAAGAGTGCATCTATTGAAAGAAGCACAAGTTGCACAGGCCGAGACGTTGTGTTCTGGGCCTAGGCAGGGTAAGCAGTAAGAGTGGAAATCCTTATGAGGTATTTGTTTCCCACAAGTTAAACAATTATTAACTTTTTCAGTTTTATCTGACATCGGGTGAGGCAAGAAAAGGTCCCCAACGGGGTATTTAGCTTTTTTGAAGTCTTAAGTAGCTGAAAACACAGGAGCTGGCCGACCGGCACTTGCGAACTGCTTCTGCTTCGGGCGCCGCGCGGCAAGAAAGACTGAAGAAGATGGCGTCGGCGTCGGACCCAGACTTTGGAATCCGGCCGACCGAAGGGCTGCCTGAGGCAGGACAACCCATATGTCAGGACTGCAGTTGCATCCTTGAAGGACATGCACCTCAGTTCTTTCCTCATGTAGGGCAAGAATGGGATGGTACGTTCAAGCTATTGTAAACTATTAATCAAGAGTTATGAACCACACTAATTTCCTCATTTGCAGCTTAGCCATGAGAGACCATCAGAACAGTGAATATCACGTGGCCAAGGATGCAATGGAAAGTACAGTTTTGTACCTACCATAAATGTAGATGTTCGAGTGCTAATACAGCTGCAGTAATCACATATGGGTTCTCTGCCGTCAGGCGGGTCCTCGGTCGGCCGAATTCCAAAGTCTTGGTCCGGCGTCGGTTGTTGTCGCTTTCTTTCCCGACGTCAGTGCGACAGGGGTATACAAGACACAGCTGACGCCATATTCTTCAGTCTTTCTTGCCCCAGATGTCAGGTGCCCCCAGAAGGAAGGCAATACATAAATTATATATATATATATATATATATATATATATATATATATATATATATATATATATATATATATATATATATATCTATATATATATATATAAATATATTCAAGCAATGCAATGTAATCAAAAAACAGTAGTTGCAAGCAAATACACCATAGGAGGATAACCCAAATTAGGTTGTATGAGGAGGTGTTAGCCACTAGTCCTTTTACCAAGAGGGGAAGGAGGGAGGGAAACCTGTACTGCAGCTGTATTAGCACTCGAACATCTACATTTATGGTAGGTACAAAACTGCACTATGTTCATTGTGCATACAGCTGCAGTAATCACATGGGTAGAATCCCAAAGCTACGCACAGGGTGGTAGGCACTAGGTGGAACTGTGATGAGCCAGAATGCCCTGCAACACAGCAGTGGCAAAGCCTGCTCTAGTTTTGGAATATAAAGGCAGGTGGTAGTGTTTTGTGAAGGTATGCACAGAACTCCAAGTGGCTGCCTCCAAAATATCTTTGGTAGGAACTCCTCTGAGGAAGGCTGTAGAGGTAGCTGTGGCCCTGGTGGAGTGGGGTCTGATGCCTGTAGGGACAGATTTCCCATGATAGGAGTAACAAAATCGTATGCAGTGGCCTATCCATTTTGAAATTGTCTGTTTGGTAACAGGCTTCCCTTGAGCTCCTACAGCATAGGACACAAAAGTTGTTCTGATTTCCTGAAAGGCTTTGTTCTGTCCAAATAATAACGTAGCTGTCTATGGATGTCTAAGGAATGTAGCAGCCTTTCCCCTTTGTTTTGAGGATTGGGGTAAAAGGTAGGTAAGTGTATGGCTTGACTTAAAGCTACCCTGGATACCACTTTAGGCATAAATGACGGGTTGGTTGAAGGAAACCCTGTCCTGATGGAAGATGAGAAAGGGCTGCACAGCCATGAGGGCTTGTAGTTCCGAAACCCTACGAGCTGAGGTAATGGCCAGAAGGAAAGCTGTTTTCCAGGACAAATATTGCAAATCTGTTGAGGCAGCTGGTTCAAAGGGAGGCAATGTTAATTTTTCTAGAATGTAATTAAGATCCCAGGCTGGCACTGGTTGTTTCCTTGGTGGTCTTATATTCTTAGCCCCTCTGAGGAATCGTCTTAAAAGTGGGTGAGAGAATAACGGTGGATCCATGTTGAATTCTGCAGAAATGGCAGAGGCATGTATTTTTATGGAGGAAAATGAAAGTCCACTGTTCAGCAGCTCAGCTAGATACTGTAATACTGGAGGCAAATTCAGTTTTCTAGGGTCCTGGCCTTTTTTCTCATTCCAAGAGCAAAACCGTTTCCATTTTGCGGAGTAAGCCTTTCTAGTAGATGGCCTTCTGGCCTCCAAAATGACATCCTGCACCTCTTTGGGGAGTAGGGTCTGTTGTGGTGTTAAAGAATTTTCCATGCAGCGAGATTGAGTGTTTTCAGCTGACTGTGAAGAGTTTTGTAGCTATGCTGAGTCAGCAGAAGAGGCATTAGAGGTAGAAGCCAGGGAGGAGTATGTGTTAGGCTCCTCAGGAGTGGGTACCAGTGCTGTCTTGGCCAGTCTGGAGCAATCAGTATCATCTTCGGTCTGTCTACTCTTGCTTTCAAGAGCACCTTGGGCAGAAGAGGCAGAGGTGGGAAAGCGGACACTGTCCATGCTGTCCAACTGAATGAAAGGGTGTCCACTCTCCAGGCCTTTGGATGAAAGGTCCTAGAACAAAACTTTTCCAATTGATGATTCCTGTGGGAGGCGAAGAGATCTATGTCTGGCCTCCCCCACGCTTGGATTATCTTTGTAAACACCTGTGGATGCAACTTCCATTCGTGTGGATCTGTCATATTTCTGCTTAGATTGTCTGCCAGCGTGTTTTCCAAACCTGGCAAGTACTGTGCTTGAAGTTCGATTTGCCATTCCAGAGCCAAGTTCCAAAGTGTCATGGCTAGTCTGCACAGGGGGTATGAATGTGTTCCTGTTTGTTTATGTACCACATTACTGTGGTGTTGTCTGTTCTTATCAATAATTGTCCTGGATGCAGGAGGTCCTTGAATGCTGTAATTGCATTTATCACTGCTAGCATTTCTTTTTGATTGATGTGAAGGTGCTTTTCCTTTTGGGACCATTTGCCCTGAATGCACCTGCCTGTCATGTGCGCCCCCCCAGGCGTAATCTGAGGCGTCTGTTGTGATGACTTGATTTGCTTGAGGCTTGCAGAATGGGAGACCTGTGTTTGTTTGACATGCTTGGGCCCACCATAGAAATTCCTTTTGCAAACATGGAATTATTGGTATTATTGTTTCCAAATTGTGGCTGTGTTGAGACCATAGGTTTTTTAGGTACCATTGAAGTTTTCTCATATGCAACTTTGCACATGGGATTAAAAGAATGCAAGATGCCATGAAGCCCAGAGCCTGCAGGATTTTCCTTGCAGTAAGCCTGGTACAATTTGCTAGTATTTTGAAGTACTGAGTTAGTTGCCCCTGTTTTTCTGGCGTAAGATAGGCTATCTGGGTGTGTGTGTCCAAGTTGGCACTCAGGAAAGTTATTTTCTGAGATGGTGTTAGCCTGGATTTCTCTTTGTTGATTGTGTATCCCAGAGAATTCAGTAACCGTGTTGCATAAGCCAGATGTTCCAGAAGTGTGTGCTTGCTGTCCGCTTGGATCAGGCAGTCGTCCAAATAAGGGTAAATTTGTATCCCTTGAAGTCTGCAGTAGGCAATTACTGATGCCAGGCATTTCGTGAATACTCTGGGCGCAGTAGATAAGCCAAAGGGCAATGCAGAGAATTGATAGTGGATTGAACCTGCAAGAAATCTGAGGTATCTTCTGCAGCTTTGATTGGGACATGCAGGTATGCCTCCTTGAGGTCCAATGTTACCAGCCAAAACTCCTTGCCCAGCATGGGAAGAAGCTGCTGTAATGTGAGCATCTTGAATTTTGGTACGAGTAGAAATGTATTTAGGATGGATAAGTCCAAAATGGGTCTCCAGTCTGTTCCTTTTCTTGGTACCAGAAATAGTCTGGAATGAAAAACCTTGACCTTGTTCGTGAGTAGGTACCTCTTGAATAGCTTTCATATCCATGAGTTTTGAAATTTGTATTTGTGCCTCTGCCCTTTGATTGCGTGGCAGGTTTGGCATGCCTCTCATTTTTGGAAGAGTGTGAAAATGAAATCTGTAGCCTCTGTTTATAATGTTCAGGATCCATTTGTCTGTTGTGATATGCCAATTTCTTGTAAATAATGCCAGCTTTCCTCCCAAGGGAGCTGCCAGCTGAGACTTGCTTGGCATGAAAAGGAGGAAGTCATTGGGTTTGTTTTCTGTATTGTTGTGCACTGTCTTCGCCACCTCTTGGTGCTGGAGTTTGCCATTGTCTGCCTCTATATGATCCTTGAGACTGTCCTCTGCCCCTTGTGCGCCTGTATCTACCTCTTTGGGGCTTGTCCGTGGCTGAAAAGGACCAGTTTTTAGAAGGCCAATTTCTGCTAAAACGAGGTGGTTGTACCTGTAGAAAAACCTTGACAGTTTGCATAAATTTAGCTTTTCCTTCCATTTTCCATAGTATCTCCTCAGCATTAGTACCAAATAGTACATCCTTTTGTAAAGGAGCATCTAGTAGTTTAGCTTTAACATGATCAGGCAAGCTTTGTTCCCTAAGCCAGGCATGTCTACGAATGACTGATCCTGTAACAGCAGCTCTACTTGAGGCCTCTAAGGCATCATAGCCGCATTGTAAGGTGTGTTTAACCACTTGTTCTGCACTATGCATCATTATCCTGCAATTACTTCAAATGTGGTTGTTCAGGTTGAGACATTTTATTTCTTAATTGTGATAACAGAAACTGCTGATATTTAAGCATATGGAACTGACAATTTAAGGCCCTCATGGCTAGGGTGGCCGAGGTGTATACCTTTTTTCCCCACCTTTCTAAGGATCTAGATTCTCTTTCGGAAGGTAGTGGATTCTTGGCAGTAGAGGCCTTCATTCCCTTGGGGCCTTGAGAAATGGTTTCAGGGTCAGCATTATGGCTTTTGAAAAGAAATTGGTGAGAGTTACGAACTCTGTAGTACCTATCAGGTTTGACTGGGGCAGGAGGCAGGGAATCCGGATTAAGACAAGTCTCCGAGTAAACATCATCAAGTATGTCCAAGACAGGAGGTATAGCCAGAGGTCTGTGTTGAGGTAACAAAAGAAATTCCCTAAGCCTTTTCTTGGAATCAGAAAAGTCTTGGCCTTCCCAATGGAAATGTTCCCTCAAGGTGTGCAAGGTTTCTCCAAAAGAAAAATCCTCTGGGGGAGATACAGAAGGAATGGACTGTTCTGCATCAGAATCTTCATAAGGGGAGTACGAGTGTTCCTCTACATCAGAATGTTCTGAGAAAATGGAGCCCTGTTCAGAAAAGGGAAAATCTTCCTCCACTCTGGGTCTCTTGTCTGGAGGGGGTTGGGAACCCCTGATAAGAGTAATTAAATCCTCAGCCATTTTAAGCATCTGCTTTTTAGGCATGGGGCCTGGGGATGGGGATGGGCCCTGTGCAACAGGCCTCTTGGGATGTATGGCTGATTTGGACTTAGTAAAGGCCTTAATGGAAAAGGAAGATGAGGGTCTAAATACACCCTGGGTGGAAGTGGACTTGTCCACATTAGGAGGCTCAACACTCACAGTGGCTTCGGTGATTGTAGTCTGAGTAAGGGCCGAGGTACCTGCGGTCTCGGTTACAGAAGACACCGCCAAGGAAGTGTCGTCGGTAGTCAGGGACTGCATAGGCGTCTCACTGAGAACTGGACCAAGTGCAGCCGGTTTTGGCGTGGTGTCGGTGGAGACCGCGGACCTCGCGTGTCGGTCCTTGTCCTTGCGTTTTTTGGACAAAACGGTAGTCGGAGTCTCCGACGACATTTTATAATCAAAGGCTTTACCAAAATAATGTTGGGCGAACTCCGACGCTTAATAGTGCGTTTATTGAAAGTAGCGCAAAAGCGACAGCCCGAGACTTCGTGGTCTGGGCCTAAACAAGGTATGCAAAGGGAATGGAAATCCTTATGCGGTATTTGCTTCCCACAAGAAATACAACTGTTAACTTTGTCTGACATCGGTATGAGGCAAGAAAAGTTTCCCCAACGGGGTACTTAGCTTTAAAGAAGACTTCGGTTTCCAATTTTTCGTAAATTCAGGAGCTGGCCGACCGGCACTTGCGAACTGCTTCTGATTCGGGCAACGCGCGGCAAAAAAGACTGGAGAACACGGCGTCGGCTGTGTCTTATATACCCCTGTCACACTGACATCAGGAAAGAAAGCGACAACAACCGACGCCGGACCAAGACTTTGGAATTCGGCCGACCGAGGACCCGCCTGACGGCAGAGAACCCATATGTGATTACTGCAGCTGTATGCACGATGAACATCTAGCTCATTGTTATTAAAGGCTTTTCTGTTATGTCATGAAACAGCAAAGTCAACAGAATGCACTTTGTCTAGCAAAAAAAAAAAAAAAAAAAAAAAAATTTGTCTGTACTAGAATCCAGTAGTTCTATGAGAAAATTTACTTTCTTCACAGGGCAAAGATTAAACTTCTTTTCACTTACAGAGAAGCATCACTGTTAAGATAATGCAGGGTACATTCCTCTGCACTCTGCACCTTCTACTGTGACTAGGCGTGGATCAGGCAATCATCCAAGTAAAGACAAATGTGGATGCATTTTGTCCTGCAGTGTGCTATTAGTGGTGCCTGACATTTTATAAAAAAAATCTTGGTTCAGTAGTTAAACCAAAATAATGGACCCTCTCCCAGACACTTAAAAACTTCAGGTACCACCTGTACCCACCGAAGACAGATGCATGCATATAAGTATCTTTAAAGTTTAATGTAATTAGCACCTATTGGTCTAGGAGTGGAAGTAGGTCTTGAAGGTTTAAACATCTTTAACACGAGGAATTCCTGCACACACTAATTTTAAAATGTCTAAAATAGGCCTCCAAGAGCCTTCTTTTTTTGGACAAGAACAGTCAAAGTAAAACTATTTATCTCTTGCTCCACAGAACAGGCTCGACATTCCACTGGACTAACATTTTGGATTGGAGTGGCACCCAAGGTGCTCCTGGTCTTTTGGCATTGAAGTCAAGTATTTTCTTAAGGGTTTGGTGAGGAACTGGAATTTGCATCTTCTGGACTGTAATACTCTCAATTCCAATGGCGTTGATATGAGGTCTGATGACCCCTATTTTGGGAACAAAAGAAAAGTATGGGAGGTATTAAAAAAAGTTAGGAGACAGGAAGGATTTCTTAAAAGGGGTGGAAGGAAGATGCTGAACTACTCAAAGCTGCTCCCTGGAGGGCATACAAGACACTTCTATCGCCCTGCAGGCTGTTTACCTTTGCCCTGACTATGATGACAAAGTGGTTTGGAGAGACAGAATTTCTGTGGCATGTGGTAACAGGAGTGTGGAAAAGTACAGTTTTGTACCTACCATAAATGTAGATGTCCGATAGGTATGCATCTGCAGTCATCACATATGGGTTGTCCTGCCTCAGGCAGCCCTTCGGTCGGCCGGATTCCAAAGTCTGGGTCCGGCGTCGGCTGATGTCGCCCCCTCCCCGACGTCAGAGCGCCTGGGGTATAAAAGTGTCAGCCGACGCCATCTTCCTCAGTTTTTCTTGCCCCAGATGCCAGGTGCCCTCTAGGAAGGCTAAATTTGGAGAAATGCAATAAAAATCCAAACATTTGCAAAAATATATATATATATATATATATATATATATATATATATATATATATATATATATATATATATATATATATATATATATATATATAAAACAAATACACCATAATAGATCCCCCCAGTTAGCTAATAGAGGGGTAAGCACCCTAGGAATACCACAGAGGGGAAGGAGGGAGGGTAAACCTGACTGCAGATGCATACCTATCGGACATCTACATTTATGGTAGGTACAAAACTGTACTATGTCCTTCAAAGATGCATCTGCAGTCATCACATATGGGTAGAATACCATAGCCAATCTGGGGGTGGAGGAACTAGGAAAAGGATGGTGTAGCTAAGATACCCTGCAGGACAGCCGTAGCAAAGCCTGCTCTGGATCTGGAATATAAAGGTAAATTGTAATGCTTGGCAAATGTATGCACGGAGCTCCATGTGGCAGCTTCTAAAATGTCCTTTGTAGCCACCCCTCTTAAGAAGGCTGTGGAGGTGGCTGTGGCTCTCGTAGAATGAGGTCTAATGTTAGCTGGTACAGTCTTTCTATGAAATGAGTAAAAAAAGTGAATGCAATTTCCTATCCATTTAGAAATAGTCTGTTTGGAAATTGCTTTTCCTTGAGTACCAGCAGCATATGCTACTAGCAGCTGGTCAGCTTTTCTGAAACCTTTAGTTCTGTCCAAGTAGTAGCGCAACTGTCTGTGAATGTCCAGGGTGTGCAACAGTTTCACCCCTTTGTTTTGTGGATCTGAGAAGAAGGTAGGCAAGTGAATGGCATGATTCAATGAAACCCTGGATACCACCTTTGGCATAAAAGTAGGATTAGTTCTTAATGAAACTCTGTCCTGGTGAAAAATAATGAATGGCTGCACTGCCATCAGGGCCTGCAATTCCAAAATCCTTCTTGCTGAGGTTATTGCCAGAAGGAAGGCAGTCTTCCATGAAAGGTACTGTAGATCTGCAGATGCTGCTGGTTCAAATGGAGGCAGCGTTAATTTTTCCACACGAAGTTAAGGTCCCATGCAGGAAGAGGTGGTTTCCGAGGAGGTTTGATGTTTTTGATTCCTCTTAGAAACTGTCTTAGTAGAGGATGAGAAAAGACAGGTGGATCAGTGTTGTACTCTGCTGAAATTGCTGAAGCATGAATCTTAATAGAAGAGTAAGACAGACCATTGTGGAACATTTCTGCCAAATATTCCAGGATATGAGCCATGTTCATCACCGTCGCATCTAGGCCCTTTGTGGTGTTCCAGATGTGAAATCTTTTCCATTTGCTGAATATGCCTTTCTTGTGGAAGGGCGGCGAGCTTCCATAATAATATCCTTCACTCTCTGGGATAGCTTATCCAGAGGAGGAGTCAAGGTATTCTCCACGCTGTTAATTGCAATGTTTTCAGGTTGGAATGTACAGTTTTGTATCTGTGCTGTGTCAGTAGAAGTGGCCATAGAGGCAGAGGCCATGGTTTCGTACGTGACATGCTTCTCAGCAGTGGGTACCAGTGCTGTCTTGGCCAGTCCGGAGCTATCAGAATCACTTTTGGCTGCTCTGTTCTGATCTTCAGTAACACCTTGGTCATTAATGGGATAGGAGGAAATGCATACACTGTCAGATTTCTCCAGCTGAAAGAGAGGGCGTCCACTTTCCACGCTTGTGGGTGGTATGTCCTTGAGCAGAATTTCTTCAGTTGATGATTCTGGGGGGATGCAAATAGATCTATGTCCGGGCTCCCCCAAGATTGTGTTATCTGTTGGAAGATGTCTGGGTGCAGCATCCATTCGTGTGCATCCATGATATTCCTGCTTAAGCTGTCCGCCAGTGTATTGTCTTTCCCCTGGCACAAACTGAGCTTGCAGCTGTATATTGAGTTTCAAGGAAAGATCCCATAGATTCATTGCCAGTCTGCAAAGAGGGTAGGAATGGGTATCTCCTTGCTTGTTTATGTACCACATAACTGTGGTGTTGTCTGTCCTTATTAGTAGGTGGCCTTGATGCAGAAAGATTTTGAAGGCCTCGATTGCATGTATCACTGCTAGCATTTCTTTGTGATTTATGTGCATGCGCAGCTCCTTTCGTGACCACTGTCCTTGGATACCTCTGCCCTCCATGTGTGCTCCCCAACCTAGGTCTGAAGCGTCTGTTGCAATAGTTTGGGAGGTTTTTGGCTTTGTGAAGGGCAACCCCCTGTTGGACTGGCTGGCCTGAGCCCACCACAGAAATTCCTTGTGAAGGCATGGAATGAGTGGGATTAACGTTTCCAAACTGTGACTGTGTTGAGTCCATAAACTCCTTAGGTACCACTGTAGCTTTCTCATATGAAGCCTTGCTTGTGGAATCAAAAAAATACAGGACGCCATGTAACCCAGGGCCTGCAGGATTTTCCTTGCAGTCAGCTGAGTTTGCCTTGTCAGATTCTTGAAGTAATCCGGTAGCTGTCTGTTTTTCTTCTGTGAGATAAGCCATTTGGGTGGTTGTATCTAGATCCGCACCCAGAAAGGTTATTCTTTGGGATGGAACAAGTCTTGGTGCATGTTGACTGTATATCCCAAGGCCTGTAGAAGATTGATGGCATAATTAAGTCCTTTATCAAAGTTTGTTGGTTGTCCGCTTGTATAAGGCAGTCGTCCAGATATGGATATATTTGAATCCCCTGAACTCTGCAGTGTGCTATTACTGATGCCAGGCATTTCGTGAATACTCTGGGCGCAGTAGATAAGCCAAAGGGCAATGCTGAGAATTGATAATGCTCTGACCCTGCAAGAAATCTGAGGTGTCTTCTGCAACTTTGTCTGATAGGGACATGCAGGTATGCCTCCTTGAGGTCTAGAGTCACCAGCCAAGACCCCTTGCCCAGCATGGGAAGGAGTTGCTGTAGAGTCAGCATTTTGAATTTTGGCACAATGAGATAAGTATTCAGTGCAGACAAGTCAAGAATTGGTCTCCATTGATGCTCTTTTCTTGGAACAAGGAATAGTCTGGAGTAAAATCCTTGGCCTTGTTCTGAAATAGGAACTTTTTCTATGGCTTTCATTTGTAGCAAGTTTGAGATTTGTTTCAAAGCCTCTGCCCTTTGATTTGGTGGCAGACCTGGCATGCCTTTTCTTTTTGGCAATGTGTGGAAATGGAACCTGTATCCATTGTCTATTATTTGGAGTGTCCATTTGTCTCTTGTAATGTTGTGCCAATTTTTTGAGAATAAAGAAAGCTTTCCACCCAAAGGTGCTTCTAATTGAGTCCTGGTTGGTGGAATCAAAGCAAAGTCATTGAGTCTGTCCTTGTGCAGCAGTTGCAGGTCCTGAACTGCCTGTCTGGATTGGAGGTTGCCATTGACGGCCTCTGTAGGAGCCCCTTGCTTGCCCTCTACCTCTGGCATGCCTGTTCCTGCCCCTTTGAAATCTTTCTGTGTCCGGAAAGGGCCAATTCTTGGAAGGTCAATTTCTGCTGAATCTAGGCAGTTGGACTTGAAGAAAATCCCTAACTGTTTGTACAGATTTTGCCTTTTCCTCAAATTTCTTTAGGACTTCTTGAGCAGTGGAACAAAATAACTTTTGCTTTTCCAGTGGAGCATCCAAAAGCTTAGCTTTAACATGGTCTGGCAGAGATTGTTCCTTCAGCCAAGCATGCCTATGACAACACCAGTCATTGCTGACCTACATGAAGCTTCCAATGCATCATAACCACACTGCAAGAAATGGTTACTAACCTGCTGGGAGTTATGTACCATATCCTGAAGGGATTTACGGTCTAGGGGTTCAGTAGAAGACAGTTTCTTATGCATTTCTTCTAACAAATACTTTGGTACTGTATCATATGAAATTGACAATTTAATGCCCTCATAGCAAGAGTGGCAGAAGTATACACTTTTTTACCCCATCTCTCGAATGCCCTGGACTCCTTTGCAGAGGGGAGTGGGTTCTTAGTAGTAACAGCTGCAACCCCTTTAGGGCCCTGTGAAATAGTTTCAGGATCAGCAGAGTGGGCCTTGTAAAGAAAATTGTGTGTGTCCGGGACCCTGTAATACCTATCGGGCTTAACAGGGGCCGGAGGCAGTGTGTCAGGGGTCATACTAGAGTCAGAATACACATCATCAATGGCTTTTAAAACAGGAGGAATAGCCAAAGGTCTATGCTGAGGTAAATGAAGAAAAGTTCTTAGTCTTTTCCTGAAATCAGAATATTCCTGGCCCTGCAATTTGAAATGCTCTCTCATAGTGTGAAGGGTCTCCCCAAAGGAAAGCTCTTCAGGAGGGGAGGCCGAGGGAATAGACTCCTCTGCATCCGAATCCTCGTAGGCCGAATAAGCCTCCTCCAGGTAGTCCGAGTGATCCGAGCCCACAGAGGCCTCCTCTGAGGAAAGGGGATCAATGGGATCCACCCTGGGCCTTTTGTCTAGAGGAGGTTGGGAGCCCCTGTCCGGATGGGGCTGAGAGCCCCTGATTAAAGGGATAAGGTCCTCTGCTAAGGTAAGAATCTGTGAACCAGAAGAGGGTCCCTGAGGAATAATCCTGGGAGGCATGGCTTTAGTGTGTTTTGCAGCTTTAGCCCTGGTGAAAGCCTTAATGGACATGGATGCAGGAGGCCTGGCTGCACCACGTGCTGGTGTAGCTTTGTCTAAAGGTATGGTGTCGGAAGATTCCAATACACCAGTTTCTGAAGGCAATTCTGTAACCGAATCGGTAGGAGCCTCCAGGGCCGAGGCTGTCGGTTGTATTGTTTCAGGGTTCGGAAGTTCCAAGGACTCGGTATCAGCCGAGACAGAGACACTTGCGGTAGGCCTAGCCGCGGTTGTCGGTCCTTGTCTTTCCGTTTCTTAATTAAATGAGATGTCGGGGTTTCCTACGGCATTTTGTATGAAAAACTAGCCCCAAAAAACTCTTCTGCGAACTCCGACCAACGTCTAAGAGTACGTCGGTTGAAGGAAGCGCAGGCTGAACAGGCCGAGACGTCGTGGTCTGGGCCTAAGCAGGGAAGACAGTAAGAGTGGAAATCCTTATGAGGCATTTGTTTCCCACAAGTTAAACAATTATTAACTTTATCTGACATCGGCTGAGGCAAGAAAGAGTCCCCAATGGGGTACTTAGCTTTTGAAGTCTTCGGATAGCGAATTTATAGGAGCTGGCCAACCGGCACTTGCGAACTGCTTCTGCTTCGGCCACCATGTGGCAAGAAAGACTGGGGAAGATGGCGTCGGCTGACGATTTTATACCCCAGGCGCTCTGACATCGGGGAGGGGGCAACATCAGCCGATGCCAGACCCAGACTTTGGAATCCGGCCGACCGAAGGGCTGCCTGAGGCAGGTCAACCCATATGTGATGACTGCAGATGCATCCTTGAAGGACATCATGAATTTCACAGATTCCATTACCTTCCCTTCATCGTGGAGCTTTTTGAACATATTACAAGGAGGTCTTAAAGAAAGCTCTTTATCTACTGACAGATTTAGGGGCTGTGCCATCACACCCTCAACCAAGGACTAGGTCCTTGGTCAGGACTGCATTTTGATAACTGACCTCATAACAGTAGCCCAAGATGCTGCATTAGCAGCATAACAAATACCCACATTTCAAGGCCATCCACAAACTAAATTATACCTTGATGCAGACATCTTCAATATTTCATTTTACACTGCCCCACAAGCTTAAGGACATGTTCCTGGAAATTGAGAATGAGAATCTGGCAATTCAAGGTCCTAAAATCTAGGGCTGAAGTATACAGTTTTTGCCAAATCTACTAGTAATCTGCTGCCCTTAGTATTGGGAAGAATACTGTGTCCAAAAGTGAAGTACAGCTTCCCTAGCAGACTCCAGATAAATGGCATATGGGTCTGCAAAGGAGTTTTTATATAAAATGTTATAGATACCCTGGAATCTATAAAAGTGATCAGGTCTTTTACAGGTGGGAAGACTGTTTCCATGGAAGCAGCTTCAAAGACATCAGACGGATTTCTTGGTTGGTGGTATGCTTTCAGGCTTGAGATCTATGACCATCAGGTTCAGATGTCGCATCTGGGAGCCAAAGGCCTCATGAGACATTGGAAATGCTCCCACATATGAGAGAGCATTCTCAAAAAACAGGCCCTATGGTGCAAAGTCAGTGGCCAAAGTGTACATACTGTGTCATACGCCAAAGGGAAGAAAATCTGCCTCGCAGAACATTTCCCCCTCCTCATCAGAATTGTCAGAGTAATTCTCTCACAGGAGAGGCTGCCCTCTTCCTTTCATGGGTTGGACTCCAATACAAAGTCATTATGAGGGTGCAGACTAAGAAAATTATATAAAACCCAGAGCCAACTGTGCCCTATCTATGGACTACTGGCCTTCAAAAAGGCAGCATTTTAGGCTTGGCAGAGGTCTGGGCCTAGGGCAGCTTGGTCTTAAAGGGGTAAGCAGCAGCAGTAGACTTTGGAACACAAAGGGAAGTCCCAGGGTTCTGATTTCATCATGGCATGGTAATCATTCTCAACTATGAGGGCATCACCAAATTTCTTGCCTTATAATCAAAGGGCATTGCGGGATTGAAACCCAGAGTCTGCTGCAGGTACCTAATTTGTCTGCAGTGTAGTGGAATGCGATTAGTGCTGTCAACATGGTGACCTCCAAATGTTGTTTGTCAGATGCCTCACAGTGGTAGACATCAGATCATGGGCTACTTGAGTACCTTTCACCCCGGGGATCACTTCTGTGGCTCTGCTTGACAGGGGCACAGGAAAATAATTTTCTTGGGTGGCAAAAGCCAGGGTACCATTTGGCTAGGCCTATATAGGCCCTACCTATGATGCTCTCAGACCTCCAAGTGAACTCACCCGGCTTAATGGTCTCAGATTTCTTTGGCGCTTGTACCTCTATTTTCTTTTTCTTGAGGGGACACAGATGCTTTCCTGCTGCTCTGCATTTGCAGAAACAACATGACTGCACCAAGGGCTTGAGCTTCCTTTTGATCAAGTATGCATAGAAGGCCTCTTGTCTTCTATTAATCATCTTGGAATGGAAGCTGTGGCAAATCTCAATTACGGAGATCATGCATTAGACCTAGTTAATACAGACAATGGTTATGATAGTGCTTGTAAAGGATTTAGAGTCTACAGGGATCCTTTGCACTGGGCTGGAAATTGTCCTACACCTCGGCTTACATTTGTTATGCAGACATGCTAAACACTGCACTACATATTTGTAATATAATTAAATGATTGTTCACCAACAGGATAATTTTCTGCTTGTTCTTTAGTCTGTATAGTTTGTACTTGGTCTGACAGACTACGATGCATTTTCTTGAAGCATTCACAAATGCATCAAGGAGGAAATGAAGATGACATGGGTGGGCAACACATACAACCAGGAAATAAAAACATCCAAGATAAGGTATATCAGCTCAACCTAGGGAAGAGTGCTCAACTCTTTACATTATGATAGACTATTCAAACTATGGCACAATGCCCTCAGGTCTGTTTCAAAGTATCAAATGTCTGAATTGTCGAATCCAATTATGGTAAAAACCATATGGTTGACACAAGCCCAATCGTCCGTAAACAGAAAGAAGTTATGTACTCACCATAACGTTGCATTTGAGTAGGTACCTTCAGGTTGCTGACAAATGAAGTCCCTACTTCTGATTAATGCTTCTGCAGGGAGTCAAAGCCCCCCTGTTCCCCACACTCCCTACTAATTATATATACCAAGTCACAGATCACTCTACAGTGGGGAAAAGGGCAAACTCCCTGATCTCCACTGTATTGCAATCTCAGTCAGAACTGTTTGATGGACTGAACTGTCAAAACCATATGGGTTTTAACAATTCAGCTATTTGATACTTTGAAACAGACCCCCATAGCCCTTAGATTACGATTGCAACAGTGATCCACAAGAAAAAAAATCTTTTCAAAAAAATATTTACATATATATATATATATATATATATATATACATACACATATATATATATATATATATATATATATATACACACATATATATATATATATATATATATATATATATATATATATATATACACATACACACATACACACACACACCTACATATGTATACACACACCCATATTTTCCAAATTTGTCCAGCAACTTTTCTCTCTCTCTAGCTATGTTCTGACAAGTGATTTAGCGTAAGACAGTGATGATGATGACTGTAGTCAAACTTGCTAGATCCAGCTTGTAATTAAAAACACATATATAGGAGCTGACTATCATGCTGACAAATCAGATTTGCTGAGCTCTGAACTAGTGTTAGAATGTATGGGTGAGCAATATGTCGCCAATAAGCCAGAATCATAATTTACAAAGGAGTAATATTGACCAGTGACTCTGGGATGTTTAAGCATCTCTAAAAAGCTTCTCTTAGGAAAAGAAACTTTTGTTGAAGACAAGCTTAGAAATCTTAGGATCCGATCCCTAAGGCTTCCTATATCTCACTAAACATTATGTTCGGAGATGTCTCATCATGGCCTGCCTATACAAACTGAGCAGACTACTATTACAAATAAAAGTACTCCAGTTACCTAGAATAAAGACAAGAGATCCTCTTTCTTTTACTCTCTGTATGTAGTATCTTCATGGATACAGACAAATATTTATATTGGTGTAACAAATTTGGGCAGACTCTGAAATCAGTCCTGCCAACTGCTGGGATGTACAACAGTAGATATAATCTCCTTTAAAAGTATTTTTCTTCAATAAACGACACATCAGAAACTTGGAAATTGAACAACTTCTGACATCTAATTACGAGTCTTCTTGAATGGAATAACAGTAAGCTCTTTTACACAGTAGAACTGTGTATGCACAAAACGTACTCAAAGTGGATGACAGTAGAATCAATGTTAGTAAATTTTTGGAAATTCAGCAACAGGCAAGGTCTGACATCCTGTCCCACTCCCAGACCGTTGCCCCCCCCCCCCCCCACACACACACACACACACACTGCACACGGTCCATCTCCTAAGGATATTTGCACACTTCCACTGTAAAAGCGATCCACTATGCAACATCTACAGTTTTTTTTTTACTGCCCTAGGACTCCCACAGGCAGCACTCCCTATGGCAGGCCCAGCACGCTTTCCTCAGGACTTGTTTTTCTAGAATTCAAAGCCAGGTGCACCAAATAATTCACATAACTCTCAAGTACAGGCAGAAACAAAGAAAGAAAAAGAGGGGAGAAGTGAAATGGTATACACCCCAGGCCTAGGGAGTCCATGACTCTGGAAAAAAGGATAGGAAAGACGAACTACATTGCAGCAATGCTCTCACCAGAGCATCAAATACAGCAGGTTCCTTACCTGATTGGTCTGGTTGCTGTTCAAGGCATCTACCAGAAAAAGGCTACAAGCCCAGAGACCCTTGGATCATCTCGGACAAGACTGTGGATCATCAAACAGGTCATGGCCTGCTTCTCTTCTTGGGATTGGTGCTAACATTTTGCTTCTGGTGAGAGAAGAAGCAAAGGAGTACTGTATCCCCAACAGAGTGAAGCTGTGCTGAGACCAGCATTTCTAGTAGTCTGGCAGTAGCCATTCATGCGACTCCCCTCTTTGTATAATTCTTGAAAAGCTGATTATTTTCAGTACGTGCTGCTTGATTTCTTCCTTACTTCAGAATATCTGCCTAAATACTTACATTTTCAGGGTCTATGTATTAGTATCCCCCTCAAGTGTTTGGCAGTGCTCTTTACAGACTCTGAGTGATATTTATCCTGTAAAAGGATTCAGTACTTAATATACTGAGCTCATATCCAGTCATGTCGAAAGGTCAGTTCCCTGTGCTTTCTCCTGGAAAACCCGGTGAACTTGGGCATCTTGAGGCAACACTATGACTTGTGAGAGATGCACATATGTAGCCAAATTGGAAGCCAAGCACTCTCCAGCCAAGACTGGATTAGCCAGTCAAGAGAAGGTTAACAGCTGCACCAGACCACATTCAACACACAACCCTCCAGAACATACACCACCACAACCCTCACATAGTAACACAAAACACACACCTACTTTTGCGGAGACGCTCAATAAAAATCTGCCCAAACAGACCTCTGAAGTAAAAACGCAAACCACCACCACATCCCAGCACAAACCATGGGAGACACAGCTCACAGTGTGCCACTCAACCAAAGGTCATAAGGCAAAACAACTTACCCAATACACTAGTCATAGGTGACTCAATATTTATTTATTTTACTTTACATTTGTTGACCAGGATAGTCTGACTGGATATATGTCCATTTTCAATAAAGGCCCGGGGAGAAAAGCTCCAAGATAATAATACATATTGAACATTTAGTAAATGCTACTTTCAAGCTTACAGCCATAAGCAATACCAGCATATAGTACTAACATCATAAAACACTTTAGAGAACATAACATTATTTTCAAAGTTACACATAACATTACATTCAAGTTTAAGACGCACTGAGCAGCAGTTATAGAACTGACCCTTCCTGAAATGGTGTGGTAGAAAAAAGTTAGAAGTAGTTGAAGGTAAGGCACCCAAGTAAGAGAGAGGTCACTAGTCAGGGTTAGTGCAAGGACATAACCAATGCATTTTGAAGTATTTCAATAGTAAAGGCACACTTCTGTCCCACTCACTAGGTTGAATAAGGAGAAAGTTATGGTCAGCTGCCTGTCGGGTGCCAGGATCCATTACATAACGCACGTACTTAGGTCACACCACAACAGGTACAAATATGACTCTGCCATTGTTCATGTTTGTGTGAATGACCCGAGATATACCTCCCTGGACTACATGAAAAGAGACAGAGGAGCTCCCGGATCTTGTAGCCCAGGCAGGTATGACCCTAGCTCTGAGAAGCATCCTAACATCAAACAGAATGATACCACAGTACAAGCAGAAAATGACTGACTTCAACAATTGGCTAAGTTTCTGGTGTCATTCTAAGGGGATTCAGTACCTGTCTGCCTGGGATAACATGTTAGACAGACCTTGATGCTTCGCTAGAGATGGCCCTGCACGATTCCAGATACTGGCCAAGGCTCTTGCCACCCCTACAGTGCCTTTTTTAGGCAATGTCCTGAAGACAAAAGTACCACCATAACAGCTACAAGCAAACGAAATCTGAGGGTTTATGCTACTCAAAGCTAGAAGTCTAAATCTCAAAATGCACTCGCTTGAAGCACTCAAAATGGAGAACATAGACATCTGTGCAGTGACAGAGACCTGGTTCAAGGCTCCGGAGAGTACCCCAGTACTACCAGGCTACAATTCATACCACACTTTTCGGCCTCTAAACCTGGACTGAAGCAGTAAAGGTGATGGTGTTTCCATATTCATAAAGGGTAAGCACACCTCCAGACTAGTAGTCCAGCATAACACATCAGAGATACTTCAGGTACAACTAACACTGGGTAAAACTGCAATTCAAGTTGTAGTCTGCTATAAATCCCCCACCATGTCCCAAGACTCACACTCCACATTCCTAAACACATTGGAAAATATTAGGGTACAATCCAATACCCTTATACTGGGAGACTAATTACTCCTTCATTAACTGGGAAAATCACTCGTGTACCAACACACTTGGTCAACTTTTTCTGGAATTCATTAAACGCCCTGGACCAACTCATTCTTACTCCTACCAGGGGTAGAAACATCTCTGACTTGGTTATTACTAACATGGGCGATCATTGCTCAATACCAATCAACTCCTCCCTAGCCAGATCTGACCACAAACTAATCACCATGGATATCCACCCCCCCACCCCCACCCCCCAAAGGAAACCACTGTAAAAAAAACTTCTACAAAGCCAATTTTGGACTTCTAAAAACAACACCCATGCAAACAGAAAACAGGTGCGTGACTGAATCATACACCAAAGCACTGTATGAGCACATACACAAGTGCATGGAACAGGCCATACCAAACAGAACCAAGATGCTCTCCTCCAAAAAAAGGAAGACAATCTGGTGGTCGCTCACCATAAAAAACTGTTGCAGAAAAGGGTGAAGTCCCAAGACTGGAAAAACTCCCTTGTCAGTCTCAGCAAAAAACTGAGATCCATCATCAAATCCCCTAAAGCTAGCTACGAAAACAAAACTGCTGCAGATTCTAAAGACAACCACAAGTATTCTATAGTTATGTCAAGAATCTACATGGCAATACTCGGATCTGCTCAGAGTTACAGCACAATGGCAATACATGTACAGAACCAACTGATATTGCCAACATATTGGCAGACAGGTTCAGTACGAACCTTACCCACCTTTCACCCCCTAAAGGGCCTATCACAATACCTGAGGAATGCCAAGTCTCTATTATCACGGCTACACAGGTAAAAAAACGCACTATCCAAAGCCAAGAATACAGCTTCCATGGGACCCAATAATATCCCTGGCTGTGTTCTACATGAATTACAAAGTGAACTGGCATCACACCAGAGTACCCTGTTCAATCACAGCCTCATTTCAGGCTTTGTTCCCACCGAATGGCGCACTGCTATGGTCATGCCACTCCACAAAGGGGGAGCGGCTATAGACCCTGGGAACTACCGGCCCATTAGACTGCCTAGTCTGATAAGTAAGGCTACGGAGCGCATCATCATGGACCTTATAAATAAGGACATAGGGAATCTCCAAACTCTGGACCCCACGCAGTTTGGGTTTGTGAAAGGTAGACCATGCCTGCTCAATGTGATAGACTTCTTAGAGTCTGTCATTAGAGCTGTGGATGAGGGCAAGGTAATTCACACAGCCTACCTAGATCTTGCCACGGCCTTCACCACAATCCCTCACTCACGAATCAGACTCACTAAACTAGGCATAAACCCCTATGTCATAAGATGGGTTGCCAAGTGGCTCAGTGACAGAACCCACACTGTGAAAGTAGCAGACTCCAAATCTGACTACTGACCAGTTACAAGTGGTGTCCCACAGGGATCGGTCCTAGGTTCTTAACATTTTTGTTCGAATATGGAATGACTATCCTAGTTTTCTTATCATCCTGTCTGTTATTAACACTTGTGGCAGCTTCAATATCCTCTCTATTCTTGTATAGGTATGGTTTTCCTTTGCCTGTTCTCAATGAATTGGTTTCTTGTAACATATTTTCTACTTCCTTGTTATTATATCCTCCATCACTGAGATTACTTGCCAAAGTTTTTTGCTGCTTCTGTTAACTATCTTCACTGGAGGTTAATCTCGATATCCTTAGTGATTGACCCTTCACTATACTGGTATATACGTGATTTGGATGCATACTACTCGGTGTAGTATACTATTTCTCCAACATGGTTTCCTGTATAAATTGGTATGCATCGCATTGTCTGTCTTAGACATTTCTACATCCAAAAACTCTATCTCTGATCTTATACATTCAAATTTCAAGAAATCAGTGGTACCATTGATATAATCAAAGGATTCACTCAGTTCAGATTTCGTTCCAGCCCAAATGAAAAAAATATCATCCACACATCGCTTGTAATATTTGATGTGTTTGCTAAATGATGTGTTCTCCATCACATAATGGCCCTCCCAATAGGTCAACACAAGGTTTGCATAAGAGTTGGCACAAGGGGTCCCCGAGGCAACTCCCTTGGTTTGTAGATAGTATATGCTGTTATACATAAATACATTGTTTGTTAACACCAAGTCAACCAATAACATGCATCTGATGATCAAGTCCCTGGGGACCCCTTGTTCAATTAACAGCAACCTCACATATTCCATCCCTACTCCATTAGGAACGGATGTAAATAGGGAAACAACATCACACACAACTAAAATATCATTATTCACATTTTCCACTGTAGATATATAGTCAGCATAACTCTCCAAAAATTGTTTGGTGTCTAACTATCATACTAATATTATCCACCACTGGTGGAAATTGCTTTTCTATGTATATCGATAGGGGTTCAGTTAACCAGCCACCCACAGACAACTGGTCTCATGGGTGGGTCAATTAATGTTTTGTGCACCTTGGGCAACCCCCTAAACACTGGCACAATGGGCTTCTCCACCAAAAAATATTTATGTAACTCAGCATCACTGATATGACATAAAAACAGATCATAAAGTTCAGCATGTACATTTTTGATCAGTCTATCTAAAGACACTTTACTCAAAATCTGATGTCCTACCATCATTTAACAAAACCATCATTGTATTCACATATACATTACGGTCTTACAGCACTATGGCACCACCTTTGTCAGCTTGTCTGATTATGATATTTCTACTGTTCTGCAATTCTTTTACAGCTGGATTCTCATCACTCATTAAATTATAGACATCAGGTTTATTATGCCTGCTGTTATATAGTGTCATCAAATCCCTTTCACATGCCACCTCGAAGTTCAGATAGCACAATAGAGTTTTTGGATGTAGAAATGTCTAAGACAGACAATAAGATGCATACCAATTTATACAGGAAACCAAGTTAGAGTAGTAGTATGCATCCAAATCACATATATACCAATATAGTGAAGGGTCACTCACTAAGGATATCGAGATTAACCTCCAGTGAAGATAGTTACCAGAAGCAGCAAAAAAACTCTGACAAGTAATCTCAGTGACAGAGGATATAATAAAGTAGTAGAGAATATGTTACAAGAAACCAATTCATTGAGAACAGGCAAAGGAAAACCTTACCTATACAAGAGAAAGGATGTTGAATCTGCCACAAGTGTTAACAGGCAGGATGACATGAAACCTAGGACAGTCATTCCATATTCAAACAAAAATACTAAGGTCAAAGATGTTATATACAGGAATTGGGGTATATTAACCACATATGAGAAAATACTTGATATAGTGGGACCCAAGCCTAATTTTACCCATAAAAACACGAAATCCCTGAAAAGGTTATTATGCTATGAGGATAAGAAAGAAATTACACATTCTAATAGACATGGCACCTTTCCTTGTCGATGGTGTAACCAGTGCTCATATATGACAGGAGATAATGGTTTCATACACCGTGACACGGGATACGAGTATAGGCTACATCAGTATAGTGATTGCAGGTCCCGACACTTGATATACTTGGCACAGTGCCAGGCATGCAAGTCTTTTTATGTGGGAAAAACAAACAGAAGCCTCAGAGAGCATGTCAGGGAAAGTACAGTTGTGTACCTACCATAAATGTAGATGTTCGAATGTATTCACTGTTGCAGTCATTACACTTGGGTTATCCTGCTGGCAGGCTACCCGCAGTCAGCCTGAATTCCAAAGTCCTGGTCCGGTGTCGGTTGCTGTCACCTCTTCCCTGATGTCAGTGCGCCAGGGGTATACAAGATGCAGCTGACGTCATTTTCTTCAGTTTTCCTTGCTCCAGATGTCAAGTGCCCCCAAAAGGGTAGGCTAAACATACTGCTTCTAAAAAGCATGCACTAAAATAAATACCTTCATCTACAAGCAAATACACCACATAGGTTGTATAGAATAGAGAAGTACAGATAAGTCCCAGCAACAAAAGGGGGATAGTGGGTGGGTAACCTAGACTGCAACAGTGAATACACTCTAACATCTACATTTATGGTAGGTACACAACTGTACTAATGTTCATCGTATTTCATTGTTGCAGTCATTACACTTGGGTTGAATCCCAAAGCTGAGGTTGGGCGGCTGGGTCTAAACAGAATTAGGAGTGGCTATGAGGCCCTGCAGAACTGCAGTGGCAAAGCCTGCTCTGGATTTAGAGTAAAGAGGTAAGTGGTAGTGCTTGGTAAAAGTGTGCACTGAACTCCAAGTTGCAGCCTCCAAAATTTCCTTGGTTGGTACTCCTCTGAGGAAGGCTGCTGATGTGGCTGCTGCGCTGGTCAAATGTGGCCTAATACCCTTAGGCACTGATTTGCCTTGCTGTGCATAGCAGAAACGAATGCAGTGTCCCATCCATTTTGAAATAGTCTGCTTTGAGATAGCCTTTCCTTGTGATCCTGCAGCATATGCCACTAAAAGTTGCTCAGTCTTTCTGAAAGCTTTAGTTTTGTTCAAGTAGAAGCGTAGCTGCCTGTGTATGTCCAAAGAATGCAGAGGTGTCTCCCCTTTATTCTGGGGATTTGGATAAAAAGTAGTCAAATGAATGGTTTGATTAAGAGCCACACTGGATACTACCTTTGGCATAAATGTTGGGTTTGTCCTTAGAGAAACCCTGTCCGGATGGAAAATGATAAAAGGTTCCACTGCCATTAACACCTGTAACTCTGAGACTCTTCTTGCTGAAGTTATTGCTAGGAGCAGAGCTGTTTTCCATGATAAGAATTTTATCTTGGCTGTATTGGCTGGCTCAAAAGGAGGCAGTGTGAGCTTTTCCAAGACAAAATTGAGGTCCCATGTAAGTATTGGAGCTCTCCTTGGGGGTCTTATGTTTTTGGTCCCTTTGAGGTGCGGCATTAGCAGTGGATGTGAAAAAAATAGGTGGTTCCGTATTGTAATGAGCTGAAATGGCAGAGGCATGTAAATTAACTGATGAGAAGGATAGGCCTTTGTTCAGCACCTCAGTTAGGTATTGTAAAATCTGAGGAATACTTGGAGCAAGTGGGTCAATTCCTTGTGCCTGATTACAAGCACAGAATCTCTTCCATTTTTCTGCATAAGAGTTTCTGGTGCTGGGCCTCCTGGCTTCCAAAATGACATCCATAACTGCTTTAGAGTGAGGTGTGTTCTGAGTGGTTATATTATTCGCCGTGCAGCCAGATTTAAGGTTCTGAGTTGGCTGTGCAGGATCTGATTGTTTTGTTGGGTCAGATGATGAGGAATTTGAGGTAAAGTCCAGGCTGTGCCTTGAGACAAGCTCTTTAGGATTGGGTACCAGTGCTGGTGTGGCCAGTCTGGGGCAATCAGAATCATTTTTGGCTTCTCTTGTCTGACCTTTAGGAGTACCTTGGGGAGGAGAGGCAGTGGAGGAAAGGCATAAACTGTCAGGGTTTTCCAGCTGAATGATAGAGCATCCACCTTCCATGCTTGTGTGTGATAAGTCCTTGTGCAGAATCTTTGTAGTTGGCAGTTGTGAGGGGAGGCAAATCGATCTATGTCTGGGCATCCTCATTCCCTTGTTATCATGCTGAAGACTTGTGGATCTAGTATTCACTCGTGAGGGTCCATCAGGTTTCTGCTTAGTTCGTCTGTCAGAGTATTTGTCTTTCCTGGCAGGAATTGTGCTTGCAGATTCACTTGACAGGTCAATGCTGTGCTTCACAAAGTCATGGCTTGCCTGCAGAGGGGGTAGGAAGGAGTGCCCCCTTGCTTGCTTATGTACCACATGACTGTAGTATTGTCCATCTTTAGCAATAGTTGTCCTGGATGGAGTAGATCCTTGAAGGCTGTCAGGGCATTCTGTACAGCTAGCATCTCTTTTTTGATTGATATGAAGATGCATTTGGCTTGTGGGCCACGTGCCCTGAATACATTTTCCTGCCATGTGTGCCCCCCAGGCATAATCCGATGCATCTGTTGTTAGTGTCTGATTGGCTGTGGGTAAAGTGAATGGCTGTCCCTTGTTGTTGTGACAGGCCAGTGCCTACCATCAAAACTCCTGTTGTAGGCAGGGAATGAGAGTAATTATTGTTTCCAGGCTGTGGCAATGTTGAGTCCAAACACTTTTTAGATACCATTGTAGCTTCCTCATATGCAGTCTTGCATATGGAATTAGAAGAATGCAGGATGCCATGAAGCCCAAAGCCTGCAGAAATTTTCTTGCAGGTAACTGTTTTTGTTGCCATCATTTGGAAGTAATGAGTCAGTTGCCTTTGTCTGGCGTGAGATAAGCCATCTGGGCAGTTATATTTAAGCTTGCACCCAGTAATATCTCTTGAGAGGGCACTAGTTTTGATTTCTTTTCATTTGCTGTGTACCCCAGGCAAATTAGTAATCTTTTTACAAACGCCAGATGCTTTAGTAGAATGTCCTTGCTCTCTGCTTGAATAAGGCAGTCGTCCAAGTAGGGATATATCTGAATTCCTCTTTGTCTGCAAAATGCAATTACTGGTGCCAGGCATTTTGTGAAGACCCTGGGCGCAGTAGCTAAGCCAAAGGGCAGTGCAGAGAACTGGTAGTGCATTGAGCCAGCTATGAATCTGAGGTATCTTCTGCAAGACTGTCTGATTGGGACATGCAGGTATGCCTCTGAGGTCCAAAGTTACGAGCCAAGCCTGCTTGCCCAGCATGGGCAGAAGTTGCTGCAGTGTCAACATTTTGAATTTTGGAACATCCAGGAAAGTATTTAGAAGAGACGGGTCCAGTATTCGTCTCCAGGCTTTGTCCTTTCTGGTTACCAAGAAAAGTCTTGAGTAAAATCCTTGCCCCTGCTCTTGCTGTGGTACTCTGAGTAGCCCTCGTGTCCATGAGAGATGAAATTTGCTTTTGTGCCTCTGCCCATTGATTGTGTGGCAGGTCTGGCATACCTTTTGCCTTTGGAAGGGTGTGAAAATGGAACCTGTAGCCCTGAGAAACAATATTCAGTACCCATTTGTCCTGGGTGATCATGTGCCATTTTTTTGAGAAAAGTGCTAGCTTTCCCCCTAGGGTACTGCCAAAAGGTAAGTGTTTGGCATTGGCAGTGGAAAGTCATTGGGACTGTTTCCTATATGGTTGTGATTTGTCTTCTCCGCTTTTGGAGGCAGAAGTGCCCCATTGTTTAGGCCTGTATGAGCCTTGGGGCTGAGATCTGCCTCTAGGGCATCTGTATCTGCCTCTTTGTGGCCACACTGGAAAGGACCAATTCTTAGGCCAGTTTCTGCTAAATCTGGGTGGCTGAACCTGTAAGAAATCCTTTACTGTCTGCATAGATTTCACTTTAACCTCCATTTTCTTTATCACCTCTTCTGCTTTAACACCAAACAAAGTATGCTGTAATGGAGCATCCAATAATTTTACTTTAACATGATCAGGCAGACTCTGTTCCTTTAACCAAGCATGCCTTCGAATGACAGGGCCTGTAACTGCGGCCCTGCAAGAAGCCTCTAGTGAATCAAAACCACATTGCAAAGTATGCTTTCCCACTTGTTCAGCTGCATGCAATAAATCCTGCATTTCCATGTTTTCAGGACATTCAGAGTTTGTCAGCATTTTCGGTTTTAGCAGAGACATTAAGTATTGCTGATATTTAAGCATGTGAAACTGGCAGTTTAAAGCCCTTACAGCTAAAGTAGCAGAAGTGTAAACTTTTTCCCCCCATCTGTCCAGTGCTCTGGAATCCCTATCAGAGGGAAAAGGGTTTTTTGCAGTGGAAGCCTTGACCCCTTTGGGACACAGATATAGTTTCTGGGTCAGCAGCAGGGTTTTTATAAAGAAATTTATGTGAATCTGAAACCCTGTAGTACCTATCTGGCTTAACTGGTGCAGGAGGTAAAGAATCAGGAGACAGACTGGACTAAGAAAATACATAATCTACAATGTCTAGCACAGGAGGAATAGCAAGAGGTCTGTGTTGAGACAATAAAAGAAAGTCTCTGAGCCTTTTCTTGGATTCTAAATAATCTTGGCTCTCCCAGTGGAAATTCTCCTTCATGGTGTGCAGGGTTTCCCCAAAAGAATAGTCCTCAAGAGAGGCTGAAGGGATAGATTCTTCAGCATCAGAATCCTCATAGAGAGGAAGAGAATATCCCTGTTCTGAAGAGGAATCAGATGAAATAGAAACCTGATCAGAGGAATCATAGTCAGTGTCTTGCCTAGGCCTTTTATCAGGAGGGGGATGGGAACCCCTGATCAAAGTAATTATGTCCTCTGCCATTTTAAGCATCTGTTTCTTACGCATGGAAGACTGTCCAGGAGAATGCTGTACTTGTTTCTTTGTCTTTAAAGGTGTTTTAGACTTTCTCTTGGTAGATGAAGTGGTCTTGATAGAAAGCTGTGTAGGTCTGAAAACACCCTCAGAAGCCAATGCCTGCTCAGCGGCTCTGAACCAATCTGAGGGAGTAATTTCCGTAGGCCCAATACCTTGAGTTTCCAGAGGCCTAGTTGTCTCCATGTGGGAGTCGGAGGCGGCCTGTGGCTCTGAGGTAGCGGGTGTCAGGGGCTGCGAAAGCGCCTGAGAACCGGCAAACCGGCGACTGGCCTAGAAGTGGCTTCGTCGTTGGTTTTGGACCTTGGATGCCTGTCCTTTTCTTTTTCCTTGCACTTTTTATGAACTCCGGTCATCGGCTGTTCCGACGGCATTATATAGTTAAACCTTCGGCCAAAGTAATGGAAAGGAAAATCGTACCAACGCTTAATAGTGCATTAGTTAAATCTAGCACAAACCCGACAACTAGCAACGTCGTGGTCAGGACCTAGGTAAGGAATACAGTAAGAATGAAAATCCTTATGAGGTATTTGCTTCCCACAAGAAATACAATTGTTAACTTTTACTGACATCGGTCTGGAGCAAGAAAATGTTTCCCCAATGGGGTACTTAGCTTTATTGAAGACTTCATATCTGAAATTCAATTTCGAAAATCTCAGGAGTAGACCGACCGGCACTTGTGAACTGCTTTTGCTTCGGGCACCGCACGGCAAGAAAGACAGAAGAAAATGGCGTCAGCTGCATCTTATATACCCCTGGCGCACTGACATCAGGGAATAGGCGACAACAACCGACACCGGACCAGGACTTTGGAATTCAGGCCGACTGCGGGTTGCCAGCAGGATAACCCAAGTGTAATGACTGCAACAGTGAAACACGATGATCATCATATATACACTATTAACAAAGAAAATGAGAGGAATATGTTATTGAGACATATCTTGAGCGTTGGCACCAGACAATTTTAAGTTTAGGGTGTTAGAAATGATACGAAAGACAGACAGATTAGGCGACATAAAAAATATTACTGAAGAATGTGAGAATAGATGGATTATAAAGACTACTAGCCCATAGGGCACATGGGCTAAATGAAAAGGTGACCTTGAAACAATTCTTAGTAGCACGTCCTTATATTCATTAATTTATATCTAAGCATATATTAATTCATATACAATAACAGTTTTTATCTCATTTTAACAGGGTATAATATTTATTTATTGTGCACATCTGTTTAATACCCATTAAATGTCTATACACTATTTACCATGTATTTTAATATAGATATATGAATTGGCAGCATATTTTAGCATTGTTTTTTAGATGTGTTTTTGAAGGAAAACTATGTAATTACTTAATTGTTCATTATGATGGCACCATTAAGTCTTTTTGATGACTGGATGAGGCTGACTGATGGGGCACTTAAAATGGAAATAATATCTATGGCAGTGTTGAAGTCTGATGAAATGTATATTGTACGTGAAAGCGCTTAATGTAACTGCAGTCTGTTTTTGTTTTTAATATTAAAACTTTGTTACCTAGTTTGCGGTAGTGAGCCTTATTTGTTTTATACTGATTCTACAAAAAGGCCTCACTGACACCAATGACTGGTGCCAGAACCATGGCCTTAAGCTCAATGCCAAAAAGTGCACTCTCATTCCCTTTGGGTTAAATTCGGCGCCCATAAACTACCACATAGGTGGTACTCCACTAAACACAGAAAGTGTGATAAGAGACCTGGGGACACAGGTCGAAAGCAACCACTCCTTTGATAACCACATTGCCACTGTAGTCAGAAAGCCCTTCTATGTGGGGCATCTCATTACAAAAGGTTTCTCATCCAGGAAGAAAGAGGTCCTAATCTCTCTCTACTTGTCCCTCATTAGACCTATTATAGAATACAACACCTCATTTGGTATGTACCTCACTAGACACCTACAACTGGAAAGGCCACAAAAATACGTCACTAAGAGGACCTTGGGCCTTAATTGTCCTACACGGACAAACTCAAAAAAGCTCCAGCTATACTCTCTCTCATCACCTACTTAGAGGGGATCTCTGCTTGACCTACAAAGCCATGTCTGACCCAGAGCTGCTAGATATGCTACACCCAAAGAAATCCCAATCCCTCTGTGCCACACGCTCCAGGGACCTAAACCTCATTACCACAATAAACAGAACATGCTGGAGGGACAGGTTCCTAACTCAGAGATTTCCCATACTCGAACAAACTTCACATTCACGTCAAGCAAAGCACTTCACTGGCCCTCTAAGAGAAATCTTGACGAGTGGACGGGCAACAGGAAGTTCACCCCAGGGATCACTTCAGTGGCCTTGCTTGACAGGAGCACTGGGAACTAACTTTGGGCGGCATGATACCAGGGAATCTTCTTGAGCTAGGCTTATACAGGCTCCAGGGCCGTTAGCCTAGTACACACCTATGAACCTATGACTAGTACGTTCTGTGTATGGATCAATGTTGCAAAGCATAACCTTTGTGAAAATTCACAAACTTTACCCACTTATTAGGGAGACTGGCTATTTCTTGGGAAAAACTGCAAAAAAAAAAACAATGGTAAAAGTCTACCCTGACACTCAACAGGCTGTCCAATCCGTAACATTTAGTAACAAAAGTGTGCAGAGGGGACAGAGTAGCTACTTCTAAAATGAACTGGGTATCTACCTTTCTAACAAAAAAGAGCAACAGCTGCTGGTGAGGCCCTAATAGAATGAGGCCTAACTTGCCTTTGCAAGCAGGACTGGCCTTTGGGCAACTGGTGCCCTAGGTAAAATGGCTCCACAATGCCCACCCAAACCACCCAGTGTCCCCCGTTCTGCTCTACCTACACCATCCAGATTACTTTTTTCTCAGTTTGTATTACTCTTCATGTTTTCCTTATTTATTCAACAGATTTTAAAGAAACCATTTCTTTACTACAAAAAGCAAACAAATAAATACTGGAAAAGCACCCCTGCTAGAATGGCACCCTAGGCAGCCGTCTAGTTGGCTTATGCCCAAGGTCAACTATACTCATAAGGTCATCTCAGGAGTAGAGTAAGCTGATAATGTGATAAGCTAGGCATTTAGACGGGGACTTGTTTGTAGACTGCATGCCCCTATTTCTTAGCAGCAAAGAAAACAAGAACATTGGCCAGTCTTCATTAGTTCACTGGTTCTTTGCAGGTAATGCCTCATCTACAAACACTCAAGGAATGTACATTTTTTCCCCTTTCACTGAGGAGCTGACAAAGGCTGCTGGCAACTAAATTGCTTAGTTGAAAGCCACTTCTGTAACAACTCCTTTTCCATGCCTGAGGTTGATATACAAGACAATGCCATCCTTGTGAAACATTAGGCAAGCTTGTATCTTGTACATCCCCCTGGAAGATGTCAGAGCCAGCAACAAAACAATTTTCGATGCCAGGAATTTGAGGTGTAGTTGCTGCCAGTTTTAAGGGGACCAAAATTTTCTTTTTTGGCA